>NC_089729.1:1560000-1835000 GCF_035083965.1 Branchiostoma lanceolatum | reverse complement strand
CTTCTCGATAGTCAAAGAAAATAGATGTAACTACTTACTAGATAAACAAGGACAGGATGGTTGGATATCATCTATCACTTTTAAGCATGTAACCTGTTTTTTGTATCATAACCTACTTTTCATGTTTACGGTTGTAGCGTGAAGAAAATTAGCCTGAGTACCATCGTCCATAGTGACCGCTGGCTCAATGCTTCTCGCTTGCTCAGTTAGCAAGCAAAAAGCATTTAGCCAGCGGTCATTATGGAGGATGGTACTCAGCTGCAGGCTACCAAAAAGCAATTGAGCCAGCGGTAACTACAGAGGATGGTACTCAGGCTAGAACTAGTAAAAGAAAAGGGCATGTGCAGACCTCTTGTGTCATCATCTAACTTTTTTCCAGACTTGATTCGATGGACGACATCATCTGATCATGAGCAAAACTGATGCAAATGCGACAAAGAAAGAACAGAATAAATGTGACCTTTTTTTCACCGTTTACAGCTTTGTCGCAAATCACTGCCTTTGTTCTGAGCATATTCTTTTATCTTATCTCTTTTTGAATAGACAGAAATCAACACATTTGTTGATGCCATCCTTAGAATGAAGTCAGTGTGGCCTAATACACCACACAGATAAACTACCCATTAAAGAATCTCACAACTCTCTTAAATTCATCTCAGAATAGTTTTAATGCTTTTATAGAATTATATGACACACTTATAATTTGTTTCATAAATGTCTCATAACATCATCTTCAAGTGTTCTTAAAAGTGGTTCTAAGCAACCCATGACATCATCACGACACCTTAAAGAAATACCAAGATATGTACAGATCATCATCGAAAAGTTTCCTACAGACTCTGCTGTGCTATTTTACTTGCTCCTGTTCATTTCTAGCCTGGAATCTAGACCTGTTATAGCTCCCGAGTCTCTCTCCGCAGACCTATTATAGCTCCCGAGTCTCTCTCCGCAGACCTATTATAGCTCCCGAGTCTCTATTTGCGGAGAGAGACTCGGGAGCTATAAACAGGTCTGGATTCCAGGCTAGTTCATTTCAACGAGGTTTGCAGCCATACTATGCAGTCTCCACCAAGACAGTCTCAACTTAGGAAATATCATAATACCACGTTTTCAATTCTTCATGGGCTTGTCTTTCATACAGTCGATGTAGCCCCACTGGCCGTTAGCATCAAAGGGCAGCCTTAGAGTCAGATAGAACGGATATGTTTTGTTCAGTTCGCACCGCGGCGGATCCCTATTGTTATTTAGTGGTGGGTTCTTTAACTTGCTTGAGAGGCTTCTCTACTCAAACACGGGACCCCCAGCGACGTGTAACGTCAGTCGCTCGATGTTGTTTGGAAGAGCCATGTAGAAAGTTTGTCAGAGACAACACCTACTTTTTCGGGAAAAGTACTTTTTCGGGAAAGTTGCAACAGAGTACCCCCTTGCAATCCTGGCCGGATGTTCTGTTGTTGTTGATAGGTGTGGTGGGTTCTTTAACGTTTTTGAGGTGTGACTACTCAAACACCGGACCTCCTGCGTCGCGTATCGTTAGTTTAAAAGAGCAGTATAAAAAGTTGTTAATCGTCAGAGACAACACCTACTTCGTCGGGAAAGTTGCAACAGAATATTCTCTCGTAATCCTGGCCGTGTGTTCTGCTGTTATATCAATGTGGTGGGTTCTTTAACGTTTTTGAGCTGTGCCTCTTCTCAAACACGGGACTCCAGCGTCGCGTTGCGTTAGTTGCTGGATAGTGTTTATTCCTCGTCCGAGACAACACCTACTTTTTCGAGAAAAGTCGCAGCAAAGTATCCTCCTGTAAGCCTGGCGGTATGTTCTGTTGACCCAAAGGTAAATAAGCGGGTTGATCACCGGGTGAGTGAACAACAACATAACACCGGGCAGGTAGGCGGCCGGCGGCGCGTTGAAGTTACTGTCCACGAGGATCGTCACCAAAAGCGGGAGCCAGCACACGCAGAACCCGCAGCACACGAAGAACAGCGACGTCACCAGTTTTGCGTCCTGGCGTTCGATCTGGTGCAGGCGGACGGCGATGGTGTCTGTCCAGGCGTGGCGGGGAAGCCTCACTCCCGGTCTAAGCCTCCGCAGCCGCCGCAGAACAAGGTAGATCTTCAGGTAGCAGATGCCGACGGTGAGGATCACTCCGCCGAAACCAAACATAGTCCCAAGGAACAAGTGAAAGTACATCCTCCTGTCGTTATACACGAACGTGCACATATGCGTCTTCACGTTATAGCCGTACTTCCCGAATCCGAGGATAGGAGGGAGGTTGAAGAGGACCCCTGTCACCCACACGAGCAGGATGCACACAAACGTCCTTCTCTTAGAGAACACCTTCTTGTACTGTACCGGTCCTCTGGTGACCAGGTAGTACCTGTTCACGGCAATCGCGGCCAGGTTGACGGCGGACGCGGCCAGCGCGATGCAGGTGAGCGCCCCGACGGCCTCGCAGGCGTTTCCCGGAACATACTTCGGGAAGAACACCTGTAGCCTCACCACCAGGCCCAGGCAGGCCACGAAGGTGTCCAGGAAACTCAGGTTCAGGATGAAGGCGTTCGAGGAGTTCTGCAGCTTCTTCGTGGTCATGATGGCGAGGCTATTGAGGAGGTTTGCCAGGATGCCGAACATGCTCGCGAAGTCGATGTAGAGCGCCACGTATTCGTGCGGACCCCGGTTCCATATGCCCCTGCCCGACGTGTTGACATGGGTGCTCGTAGTGTTCACGTTTTTAGCGAGAAATGCAATATTTTCCATGATGAAGTGCTCGATTGGCGATGCTTTCTGTCTCAGAGTCTAGTTGGAGGAGTCGCTACAGTTTCTTGCGTAGACAGCGTCCCAGCAATCAGCCAATTTTCCTGCATTGACACGGGCCTAAATAAGTTCTCGTGCATAGTAGTAAGTGGTAACAAATATCCCTTGCTGTTACTGTGGAGAGGTTGGTGAGTTTGCCGGAGGAGGCAATGGTAGGGAAGCCCTTCGCCTAAATGTTCCTGTATACTCTCACCTGTTCAGCTGTTCAAAAGTCGAAACTTTGAGACGCTGTCCGTAGAAGTCTCGGATTTGTCTTTCTGCTCCAGATGCAGACGTTGTTCTGTTGTAGACAAAAAACAATGCCGGGTTCAGCGTGCAGAGTGGTTGCAGTGGTAGAAAGTGCTCCTACGTTTCACTCGCGCATGCGTTGACCAACACGAAAATCACTTCTTTCTATGTCTTGGTAGACGGTTGCGCTGTCCAAGCGTCACTCTCAGAAGCCGACTGTCCAACACAGCGTCGATTAGAAGATTTCTGGTCCTGACAATACATCTAAATCTCTATTTTTGCTACCTCAACTAGAAAAAATCAGGAGATCAGTTATTCGACAGTCTGTCCCGAAGAAGATGGAAAAGCCAGAGGATGCTTCTTGGTCAGAATCGCCCGTGCACATGTGTTAGATGTTACTTATAAAGCTGTCGTGACCGGTGTCTATCCTCCAAATTCCCAAAGAACGAATGACAACGTCACGGTATGTAAGGGACATTTAGTGGCCACCTACTCAGTGCTTAAACAATCAAAACATTGCGCTGTGTCACCACGACTTCTGCAAAACACCCATTAAAGCATCGCAACCTCTGTTCTGTGGGTAGCGTCTTCTGGCGATGTGAAATTTCAGTCCAGAAGACGAAAAATGTACTTCGTCATGTTTGCTCATTTTTCAGCGATATCATCACAGTAGTGCAGACACACAAACTATTTGATATTGCTGCAGGGTCGCGGAGAATTCTTCATAGTTACAGCGCCTTTGTGTTAATTTGCCTTGGGTTATAACGGTTTTAAAACGCCCCATAATTACATGACCATCAGCAGTTTGCCGTCTTGGAAAACTTACAGAGAACAAAACTCAAATTCATATTGTGCATACAGTTAACATTGTGGCCACTTACCAACTTGTCACATTTGCGAATAACTCTAAATTCTGTGAACGGGAAAAACATCTTCTCACTTTTTTTTTTATCTTAGGGCTAAAATCAAAGCTAGTGTGGATGTCAATCATGTAATAAATCTTGCATGGCCTCGTTACCCGTTCACGCGTTGCGTCAGGCACCCAAATCTGTTTGCCTTTTCTGTAGGAAAGATCCATTAGTGAGCGTTTTGCTCAAATGCGCGTCTTCCTGTTTTCAACCTTTCCTCGGGAACCATTCGACGTGAGTTATTCAGGAATTAATTATTCTGTAGAGGAAGTAGTAAGGCCGGGGCAGAGCGATGTCAAGGTTACCCTGGGAAGCAGACTAGGACCGAGCCGCTAGCGAGTCCCTACGGCGGCCCGAGACAGTCAGCCCGCCCGATTTAAATTAACTAACGCTCCGGGGAGTTGTAGGCCGGGGAGTGGACCGCGCCCTTAACCTGTTGTTAAGGGCCGGTCAACTCTCGGGCTAGAACTCCCCCGTTGCCTTATTTGCATCGACGGGCTTAGAGCTTTGAGCCGCCGAAGGGCCCGACTAAACGGCCCGATAACAGTCTGGCTCCCAGGACATGTCAATGTTTGCGGTGAGTTCTAAAAACGAGCCTCCGTTGCAGACTCAGCCTGGAATCCAGCTTTGCTTTTTGGTCCACTCTCATCGATTGCTACTCCGCCAACCGTATCGACCGTTGGGAGCGGACCAAAGCTAATATGGCTGGACTCCAGGCTATTTCAGACTCCCTCCGGCTGTTTTCTCTTGAGTGACCGTTTTCTTATTACATTTTTGTCCGATATTCATCCCGTAACAAGAAAAGAAAATGTAATAAGAGAACTTGAAAGATAAAAGCCGGAAGGAGTCTGCAACGGAGGCTAGTAAAGATGACCTGATGCTGCAAGGAGCAATCTCGCCTGTTTCGGGAACATTAAATACTTTTCTGCTATTACACTGTTTAAGAACCGTTTAAAGGTGCACCAGAATACTGATGTTGCGAAAACAAGCGTTTAACACTGGGAATGAGCCGAAAATTTACATCTGCTTCGAGATCAGCGCGGAAGGCCTGATTTTTCAATTTCTATTGGGTAGACTCCTGAGAGACTTTTGATGACATCTGATGGGAGGTGGGGGGGCTCTATTTGTTACCGTGGAAGCGTCCACTACTGAGCCAGGCATAGAACGGGTGATCAGAAAACATCGCAAAAAAGAGGGAAAAAAAGCTACAAAAATCCCACAGCTACCCATGGCCGAAGGTCCGCGCAATTACATTTTTCGTTTGCAGACTTCGTCCCGTCGATGTAAGTCTCACATAGAACAATGTCGTTAACGTACGTTAACTGGTCCTACACGTTAATTATCTCCAATGAAAAATGGAGATATAGTTTTGGGTGTGTGTGTGTCTGTTTGTCTGTTTGTGTTTCCGCACTACTGTAGTCAGCATAACTCAGGAACCTCTTGGTAGATTACGATGATATTTGGTATGTGGGCAGGTGTTGTGAAGCCGAAGTTCAAGGTCGATTTTGGACCCCCTGGTATGTGACCTTGGTACTGCAGCAGAACTTCCGTTTTTGTATCTTTTGACCTGGCCGTGCTATGGTCTTGATTTTTCGATGGCTGATAGCTTGTTGGTCATGTTACGTTAGCTCAACTGGTAGCGGCTTCACACAGTTGAGCCTCCTGGTTTCAATTACTTTAAAACTGGGAGACCTCGATCGAATACTAGAGGGGTATCCTTGTCGGGGCTGCGCAATCTTTCGGAAAGACGTAAAATGTGTTCGAAGAGGTGCCTCGAGCATGTTTTAACAACCTCATTACTCAGATGGGTACCTACTGGCTATGATAATGCAACAAGGTGAATAGATCAGTGATAAAATGCCACAAAAACACCAGCCATTCAGAGTTTCTAAACCGTCACCCAAACGTCGAAAACATATTTTCAATCGCAGTCGTCATCCCATCGATACCAAGTCTCTGATTAAGTTTAACCGCGCGGATAATGTGGATATTAGTGGTATGATGTTTTGTGCTTATTGCATCACCTTCCAGTTCTGCACAGCAACCACAGGGACTCGGTGTTGTTATGTAACCCTGTTTTTCACATCGAGGAAGTACCACCAAGCGCCCCGTTTTCCTTTGTCAATATTTGCCCATTACCGATATCCGTGTACGTGGTTGTGTAGCACTCACCGGCCGTGTTGATTTTCAGTGAAAGAAAGAGAAGGTCAAAGAAATCACAGGAGCGTAGATAGTACACAATGGCGGGAATGAGTTTATATACTGCAAAATGTCTTCGGCTTTTTTGTTTTGTTTTGTACCTTGAAAAGAAGTATGTAGGTAGGGAGGCATTTTCTAACCTCCATTGTTCTAGTAGTGAAATGAACGTACTCCGCTGCACAATTGTTTTACATAAACCTCCCTTATTTTTGTTTTTCCTTTTATTTTCTTGACGACTATACTGATTCACAATGTTTAGATCATGCGAAACTACTCCGAGGATTCCTAGTTATAATTGTTTACGTTTTTAACGCTTTTCTTTCTGAGCTTTTTTGGTTTTTATGTGTTTGACGTAACGTAGCGGTAGTGATCATTATAGTGACCTTGGCCCCTAAATGCTACATCTTTTCAGTTGAAGACCATTTGCTACATTAGTTCCATCTCCGCGTATGTAAGGTACCGTCAATAGGAATAGAAATTGTATTTGGTTTCGTATACGTCACAAAAGACGTCTTAACCTCCTCTCGTGGTCACCATATTCATGCTAGGGTCACATTTCACAACCGGGGCCCGGCCGGGCTGTTTGCGGAAACGACAAATTAAAGTGTATATTGATAAATATTTGCAACCTATGCTCTTAAATCCTTGGATACGTTCTGTGTTTTTGTTGTCTTTTGTATCATACTTTTCGATCGCAAAGATTGCCCGGCTGGGCCCGGATTGGAAATGTGACCCAAGGATAACAAGGGGAGTAAAAGTAGCAATTTGCATGACGGAGGACGCCATAAGCTAACTGGAACATTTGATCTACTGCTCACTGATTCACGTGTCCTATCTGCATAAATTGTCCTCATAACATTGACTGTTCACTCCTTCGCAGACTGTACAGTTGAAACTGTCGGTACGGCCAAGGACATTTTATACATAATGTCCTTGGTAAGGTTTCTTGTGTTGCACACTTAGAATCCTGCCCCGGAATGAATTCTACCGAATTCTACCGAGTTTCAAGCCAAGTGCTAATATGATAACGCTTGTTGAAGGTCGAGTCCTTTGTCCAATACCGGAAACGACCACCTCCTCTTCGTGGTGAAAACATCTTCCTTTTGACACGCTCCCCACCCGGAAGCTCCTTCTCAAACAGAAATCCCTCCCGGAGGAGTACACGGACTTCATGGACGAGCCCTTCCACAAGGCGGACCCGCATGCCGCGAAGATCCTGTCGCAAAACGTCTCGCACACCGTCAGAGTCTCGTAGCTGTAAAACGTATTCTGAAAACGATAACATTGAAAATAATCATCAAGTATTAATGTACATAGCATCATCAGATAGATCTATATACTAGACATTTTATACTTTTTTTTCTACATTATCTTATCCGTGCGTTCCCTTGCGGTTAGCTTTCGGGCATTACTAAGTAGTTTGCAAATGAAAAGCATAATCTATAAGCCGAGTCATGTAACACCAACTACATCCGCTAGTCGGCGCTACTGACTGAACAGATACATACATGAAGCTGTAGAAAAAAAGTATTTGTAAGAGAGTTAGCTGATTTACGTTATACATCTATCTTAAATAATTTAAACACGTTTGAAATGTTAACTGTGAATTCAGCCAACATTCCGTACCTTATATCTAATGCCAAAACTGCCTTTCCAGACCAGACATAGATCTAAACACCTTAAGCCCACTAGAAACATGGAATGTGCAATAATCAGACACTTTTTTGGAAGAGAAATGGCCGTAGTGTTGAGGCTGCTTTTATCGGACCCGTAGCGGAGTTAGTAGGGCGCCAGACTGGTCCGGTGTTTTATCGTGCGCCAAACCTGCTTGCCTCAGCAGAGTGCCTCATAGAGCGATGACGTATATGTGCCGCTTATCGTCTGCAGGCAGCGGGCGGGAAAAAGTAGTTGAAGGTCACCTTGCAAATTTTCATAACCGTGTTTGTTTCAACGAATATGGTGGCATTGTGTTCCTGATAGAACAAAGAGGATGCGTGAGATTTCTTTGTACCTGCTTGGCATGGTTGTTCATAACTATTCGTAACGTTCTGACTTCGGCACAAATCCTATGTTACCGCACCGTCAGTTATGTCCAGTATCCGTTACAGTGCAATCATAGTTATAGCTTTTATGAACAATGTGTCGCCCAAGCGCACTCCCAACACTTCTGAAGGGAAATAGGTCATCTTTTCATGTAAATACTCTTTCATTTCGTCTTGTTGCAGTATTTTCAGTCCACCCATTCTATATACCATGCTCTGCCAACAGTTAAGGCTTCAAAAATACATTTTGCAGTTAACTATGGACTTTGAATTTTTGTGAGAAAGTTTCTTATTGCAAGACGGTAATCTATGCAAAATGTTATGACGCCATGATGACGTCACCTATAGTAATTATATATTTTTAGAAAAGTCGAATTTCTATAGGCTAGAGCTTGGGTAGAAATCAATGGTGTTTTTCAGAAATTTGCATACTAGTGATGGTAAAAAGTTAGCTAACATCGTGAAAATGGTGCCGTGTCATGTTCTTGTCCGACATTGTCGTTGTGGCCTGTTTGAAAATTTATGACAGCTGTTAGGACTCGTATATCACAAGTTCAACATGTTTCCACTATGTTCCACAAGCCGCCATTGTCTACTTAACTCACGCCGTATCGCGGCCTGTCTCGGTGCTTTCATGAACAACATGAATGGAACCATGCGTGCCCTCGGGCCACCCAGGCGGAGAGCCGAGGTCGCGCAGGTTAGCGGTGATATGTCGGGAAGAAATGCCGAGGGCGTAACAGGAAGATGAAAGCGGATCGTGATGAAAAAAGGGGACAGATGGGTGAAACTTTGACAGGAGCGTTATAACGAATACGATTAAGTAAGCGTGTTTTGCTTTAGTGCGGCATCACTATGTGTTGTTTTTCTTATTTTTCAATACAGGAAAACGTAAACGCTTGATAAATACGCTTGTGTTGCTTGAGTGCGGCATCACTATGTGTTATTTTTGATGTTTCAATTAAAGAAAACGTAATAACGCTCATCAGACGTCGTCTTCAGATGCTTCAGCTGAAGTCATACTCGTACAATTTTCATTACGTCGCTATAACAGTATAGAGAACTGGTCGTCGTAGGTTTGAAATAATCTCCGAGCTCAATTCTTCCGCTAGTAGAGTCGTTATGTCGGCTAATACAGTATCAGTGGGCCAAGACTGTGCGTATAAAGTGGCCAAAACAGTATCAGTGGACCGCTCCTCGAACCTCACTGGGAGTTTTAGAAACGTTACGCTTTTGCGTTTCTACATTCTGCTTGGAGATTAGGTTTGAGGGAAATCGGTTCAACAATTCAAACATATGATACATTGGTCACAATCGTCGTACAACTTCTTTTTTTGTCGTAAGATTTGGAACCTATGACAGAACAGACCATCAACATGCACGCGACAATTTCCGTCAGAAGACCGACAATTGTACGACACATGCAGCCACGGCTGTCCCTAGAATGCCCCAAATTTATTGTCGTAGATTTGCTGTAGGACGAATGTAACCAGGACCTTACTGTCGACATAGATGATGCTTTTAAACAAATTACAGAGCATGTGTCGTATATTGTGAGTGATCATCACGAAACTGTCAAATGTTAAAAACCCAGATGATAGATGGCAAACTTTTGAAAGCATGGTAAAGCGATACAAACCAGAACACGTGTCTGGCTATATATAGAATAGTTTTGTACGATGCTGGCAGGGATCTTGCATGTCATGTTCTGTATGAATGACATATGAATATGAACTATCTGATCAAGTACTCGACATTGCATGGGAACATGTATGGTTGAAAAGTGGCTGATAGGCACTGAGCGATGTGCAGCACACGGAATATAAAGAGAGCGGAAACGCCGGAGGCGAAACTACTCGGAGTGGAGAGACAGATCTAGAGCGTCACACGGTGAAATTGAAAGATGGCGAAGACGTTCATATATAGATACAGGCTGGAAATAAATCAAGATGAAGATATGGGCACGATTTATGACTGTGATATGCATTGAAACATCCATCTACGTTTGATAAACCTTTGTTACGAGTAACGAATCCTGTTGAATGTTTCTGATGCAAAAAAAGAAAGAGATGACAGGTGTGACCATGTGAACCTGATAAGAGGAAGAAAAAGGAAAATTAAAAAGGGAAGTTCCAGTTATAAACCATACTAGCGCTTAGCGGAACTAACAATATCTACTAAGGGTATTACAGCAAATGAAGGATTGAAAGACGGAAAAAATAGGGTACTCGATGACATGAGCTGAGCCGAATCCGGTTCGCCCAAGGAAACGTACAGAAGAGGAGAAGAGAGAACAAGATAACAGAATCTGGAATGAATGAATAAATGAATGTGGAAATGATAAGAGAGCACCAGACGGACGATGTTAAGTACAGAAGAAGAGAAGAGAGTACGTAATTATACGAACAGTATGTACAGATGGAGGAAAGAGGATACAATGTATCAGTAGATGACAGAACCAGTACCTATGTGAGATTACACACGAAAAAAGTACAGAAGGAGAAAAGAGAGTACTAGATGACAGAACCAGTATGTACAGAAGGAAAGGGGACATTATTAGATAACATAACCAGTACCAGTATCTGTGTGGGGTAGTAAAAGTACAGGAGAAGAGAGGAGTTAGGATAGATGACAGAAGCTGTAAAGTACAGAAGAATAGAAGAGAGTCCTAGATGACAGAAGCTGTATGTACAGAAGGAAAGGGGACATTATTAGATAACAGAACCAGTACCTGTGTGGGGTCGCACACGTAAAAGGACAGAAGAGACAAGAGTAGATGTGCAAAAGGTGAAAAGAAAGTACTAGATTACAGAAGCAGTATGTACAGAAGGAGAGAAGACAGTGCTAGACGAGAGAACCCGTACCTGTGCTGGGTCGCACACGTAGCAGTAGAGGAAGCTGAGCTGCTTGCGACACTCGTCCGAGGCGGCCGAGAGCGGGTAGGTGGCGCGGAAGATGATGTCGATCTCCCGCTGGAGGCAGCAGCTCCGGGGCTGGTACCAGCTGCAGTTCCGCAGGTTCGGCTTCGGTGAAGAAAACAACAACAACATGAAAGTCGTACATAATCACTAATACCAAACCTCTAACTTTTGCTGCGGGCCTGGTAACGTAACATGACCTATTTACGTTTTGAATAAATCGGACGTTAAATGGTCAGGTTACGTTCCCAGCTGCAGTTCCGCAGGTTTGGCTGAGGAAGGGGGAGGGTAAGATTAAGACCTTGAACGTCCTGCATGCTCAAATAATCGCAGGTAAAGAAACCCGACGCCTTTGTCCCTCGCCTGGCACTACACCTACATGCAGTTTCGCAGGTCCGGATAAAGAAGGGGGTGCGTGATTCCAAAAGTTAAGGTCTGTGGTGTAGTTAAGGTCTGTGGTAACGTGTCACAAAAACTGAGATCCGAAGGACCGTAGCGTCCATTTACACGTTTATTTTGGTACCCTTCGGCCATGCGTCTAGTCGTAGCAAAAGATATACATATTGCACAGAGTGAAAACATACAGGCATACAAATGATGATAATAATCAATTTGAACTTAAAATCTCTAACACTAAACCTTTCCATTTAACATCTTCTATATTTCCCCTCTCTTTAAACGCAACAGACGGTAGCGCAACACTTAACTAATACAAAAGGAGTTTTTGTAAAGAAGATAGTCAAACGTAAGGTCTAACATGCCGATGTTACGTTAGAAAAGGTTGTACTACGAACCAAAGCCTTACCTGTGCGGAAGGCGCTCTGTTATTGAAGAACGGACAGTAATGCGCTTCCTCCGTGAGGCTTTCCTTAGGTGTAGCCTCACTGGTGACTAGTGAACGTGCCGGTGTCGACATTACATCCTTCTTGTTGTCATCGACAGCTGTGTCCAGTCCTTTAGCCCCGCTATCATCAGTGCTTCTCTTACACCTCTGTATCGGTTCGTCCTTAAACAGAGAACTTTCGTGCATCGTCCTGTCTTCAGAATTTTCCTTAATTGTTTCTATCTGGCCGTCCGATTTCCTGGAAGTTGCGACAAACTCCTGTGCGGTGTTTTCTCTGCGATTTGATTTTTCGTGGACCGTAAAAAATTCCTTGTCGGTCAGTTCCCGGATCTCTACCCCGTCGGTAGCGTTTATGCAGACCAAACCAAACACCGTACACGCAATTCCAACTGTAAACGCGAACCTCCACACCGTTAGCATGTATGTCGTTTTAGATTCTGTACAATCGTACAGCGGTCCCGTCATACCTGCACTCTATATGCTATCACTTGCCTTGTACTCCGACTGAGTCTAGAACTCCCGACTGTTTCGCGGCGGCCGTCGAACTCTGAAAGCTTTGTCCCTCCACATGCACTCCGCGTTTAGAGTCGTACATCCAGGCTTTGGGTTGAGCCCGCACTACATGAAGTATAGCAAATACGTCAACGTGAATAGAAATATCGTCTGAACGATAATCTTTTACTCCCTTGCGTTTTGTTGGAATATGATCTGTTGTCAGCTTGCAGAGTGACAATCCTTCTTCTGGACCACATGGTTAGGGTTGGAATCCATCGGCGCTCTGTGTTCCAATTTGTACGCCACTAGTAAGGGTGACACCGTCCGAGGAGATTCTCAAGAGCCACACTTTGAGCACGTTGGTTTAAAAATCATCACGCTTCTTGGCAATTGACAAGATGTACGGTTCCGGTTGTCCACTGTCTCATGACCGCACTGGAAGCGAATGCAGCCGCATCATGGTCATTAGAAATACAGAAATAAAATTTGCAGTCACTCTAGGCCCTTGCATGCCAGTCTTGCTACGCCATGGAGATAATGTTGAGCAATCATATCAGCTCACGGCGGCAGTCAGACAACAACACGCAATCACCTACAAAACGGCAGTACGAGCACGCCGACTGCGAGTGCGCTACAGACGCTAGACGAGGTGTAACAGACCGTTCGATGTAATGTAACCAGCTGCTTCCGCGCCGCGTGGCTGCGAAGCTGGTGTGTTACACCTGATGGCAGTTGTACCGACTATATAGATACAGATACAGAGGCCGCACACGTCCCCGAATGAGCCCTGCATGTCTGTCACCGCCCCACACGTCTACTCTGACAGCTGACGTACCGTGCACTGACGCCCATTCCACTAGGACGGCGCTCTCGCCGCGCGCTCCCAGGGACCTAGGATTGAACATAGTGCTAAATTTCATGTATAAAAAATGAAACGTTTTACGCTTTGCGTGTTGTGTTGTCTTTTCAGTCATACTGTAAATGCATTTAAGTTCGCGTGGTTTTTATTTCGCGCTAAGGCGAAAATGGGACGTTTGCAGTGGTTTTAAGTTTGCGGCAGCGCTAAAGTCACACGCTGCTACAGTATTGGACAAAAATGTTTGTGGTGGCTTTAACTTCGTGGTGTAACGGTCGCCGCGAAAACCGCGAATATAAAACCTTCGCGAACATTTCTGCCTTTACAGTACTTTTACATTTTGTATGATATTCCAATTGTGAAATCAATGGTTACACAAGTCCGATCGCTGTCGAGTGGAATGGAGGCATAAATAATGACGTACTCGCGCACGACGCGGCCATTTCTCTCCCTCTCTCCCGCCTTTTTCTCGCCGTTCCAACCATCCGTCAGGATTAAGAACCGGAACCACGACTCATCTCCCTCCCAATAAACCCGACACGCGCGGATTGACTCGTCACGCGGCGTCTGGCGGATTGTAGGAGGGGCTCTCGTTAACCTTCTCCCTGCTGCCTAACTCTGTAACCAATAGGGGATTGGGTGCCAAACGGCTACTTCAGTGTGCTGTTAACCTTCTCCCTGCTGCCTAACTCTGTAACCAATAGGGGATTGGGTGCCAAACGGCTACTTCAGTGTGCTGTTAACCTTCTCCCTGCTGCCTAACT
Organism: Branchiostoma lanceolatum; assembly: GCF_035083965.1. Lineage (NCBI taxonomy): Eukaryota > Metazoa > Chordata > Leptocardii > Amphioxiformes > Branchiostomatidae > Branchiostoma > Branchiostoma lanceolatum. The sequence goes on along the minus strand of NC_089729.1, from coordinate 1,820,934 downwards.
CTGTAACCAATAGGGGATTGGGTGCCAAACGGCTACTTCAGTGTGCTGTTAACCTTCTCCCTGCTGCCTAACTCTGTAACCAATAGGGGATTGGGTGCCAAACGGCTACTTCAGTGTGCTGTTAACCTTCTTCCTGCTGCCTAACTCTGTAACCAATAGGGGATTGGGTGCCAAACGGCCACTTCAGTGTGCTGTTAACCTTCTCCCTGCTGCCTAACTCTGTAACCAATAGGGAATCGGGTGCCAAACGGCTACTTCAGTGTGCTGTTAACCTTCTCCCTGCTACCTTACTCTGTAACCAATAGGGAATCGGGTGCTAAACGGCTACTTCAGTGTGCTGTTAACCTTCTCACTGTGCATGTCTATTTTCCAAGCAGACGTTTCGGTCCGAGGGCTTAGTATTATAGAACTTGTACTGGCGTTGATTTGTAACGTCTGCCTCCCTTCACGAGTTCATTTCGCGGTCAAACCAGACGTAGACAGAACCAGTCTGATATCGCCCTGCAGCCCTCTATTGTAATAACTGTGCTGAATCCTTGTTACATAGAGCAGCACGTCGTTTAGGACTGTGAAACAGTCAAACAGTCAATCAATCAATCAAAATGGTTTTATTAATCAACAGAACTTGCAGTACTACATTTCTAGACTGAATTGCGTCTATTGTGACATACATCGTACGAATCACATTTAATCACAAAACTATTGCACTATTGCACTCATGTACTTATTGTCACAAAATCGACTTTGACAACATTGTCAGTTTAAAATACTATTTCGTATGTACAACACTAAATCCATTAATTATAACATAAGACTGCTTAGGCAGCAGTGTCCTTTTGTTTCATTAAGTATCCTTAGAAGTGATGGAACTGGGCTGTTACTTAACCTAGTGGTGCGAGTAGTAGGCAGAGACAGAGTTTTTGAGACAGCGTTGAAACAGCTGAGTTTGAGTTTTTGAAACAGCGTTGCCAGCTTGTAGGTTTTATGATTAAAGTCAGTTCCCAACAGCATACCGTACATTATAGCTGATACAATTGCTGTGTAAAAGCGATTGACTGATTGATCATATCAGCACGCCTTAGATAATTATCAAACAGCCGTATCAATTTTCACGACTTGCGATTTTTACGATTAAGGACAGTTCCCAACAGCTCACCATACATTGTACCCGATACAATAGCTGTGTAAAAACGATTGATTAATTGATAATTATTAAACCGAAGTGCCAGCTTGTAATTCTTAAGATTAAGGTCATCTCCCAACAGCTTACCACACATTGTACCCGATGCAATTGTTGTATAAAAGTGATTGCTTGATTAATTGATTGATCGATTGATTGGATGAGTCTACACGGCCGGATTATTACATTACGCAACGTCTGGCTGCCTCGTTTGAGTGTTTTACGTTGATAAGCATCCCTGTTACAACGTGGATATGTCTCCCGTTCAGTATCATAGCGTGTCCAATGCGTCTAATGTTTCCCTACCGCCGCCAACCACTTCTCTCCAAGCAGAGGTTCGGCTTTGGCTTGTTTTGACGTATTTTAGGCGTTTTGTCGGGCAAGCGACATTAAAACAAAAGTAACAAAATAGAAAGCCCGACAAAAACGCCTAAAATTACGTCAAAACAAGCCGAATCGAACCTATGCTTGGAGAGTAGTCAACCGTATCACAACGATTGAAGTACATGACTACGTTATTAAGGAGGCGTTAATAACACGAGCCCGCTGTTGTGTGCTCTTCTGATCTTCAGCACCGGTAGTTGTCAAATATCTGCCACCCTTCAAAACGTCTATCGATGATCCTCGGTGTCCTCAGGTGACGTGTGTATCAAAGGCATCGCACTTGAGAGTAAGGAGAGTAGAGTAGTAGTAATAAAGGACGAAGTATGACATGTATTGTTATTAGTCAAAGACACGTCAACTTGTCTCATGTCACAAGGCATAAAAATCGGCACAGCGATGATCAAGCCAACATGCACTCGATTTTGATCTAATTTTTTTATCATTGGGTCATTTTCAGCATTATTGCGTTCACGTCAACTAGGCTCCTCATATAACAAGTCTACAGTCAGTTCTCTCTTAGATCATACAAATATGCCGCTAGAATGGACACAGTCAACATACGTGCAATCATTTTCCAATTTCCGTCATTATTTGTATCCTTTCCAGAAGGAGGGTCATCAGCAATGTGCCCCTCTCATTGGGAAGCAGCTTGGCCGAGTGCATACGGTAGGTCGTGAGTTCGAACCCCGGCCGGGTCATACCAAAGACCAAAGACTCTAAAAATGGTACATACTGCTTTCTCTGCTTAGCACTCAGCATTTGGGAAAGAGTATGGCAGTTAAACACACACCACTGCCAGTGGACTAGCCCCCTGCTGTAGTGACTTGCACAAAGTTGTGAGGCCCAAGGGCTGTGGAACCGGAGATGGGCGCCGCCTTATGCACCTTCGGTGCGGGAAGGACTTTAATTTTAAATTTTAACATTGGTAAGCAGAAAGAGTCCACGTCACGAGTCTTTGGAGTGAATGATGAAGTCAGCGTACATTCATGCAAATGTTCTCAAATAGTGTTCTTTGTGAGAAATGCTAACGATATACAATGATAAATGCTAATGATACTAGCACGTTCTATTTTCAGTATCATGACAAATACAGCATCAGAGCAGGACAATCCCGGTACTACCTATACTATATTAAGATACAAATTTTCAGCTTTCAATATCATCTAATAGCTTAACAAAAAGTCTAGACCATCGAGCGAGCCGTCAGTTCTGTTCGACCCCCTGGCGGAACTAACGTTACGTCAGGCTCTGTCGTGTGTTATTAGCGAGGTAGTGAATCTAACCACTGCACGAAATGGCCTCGTTTCCCGGCGTATACGTACCGGGATTTTTCTGTATTTTTGTCGGATACTGACGGATACTGACGGATACATGCGGATTCGTGTAAGGTATCCGACTATTTCCGCACCGGTATATGGAATATTTCCTGAAGAATCCGAAAGTAAGGGATTTTCGACGAATACGGAGCCGTACACTGTACGGAAATGCCACCGATCCTGACGGATACGAACAGGAATTTTTCTGTATTTTTGGCGGATACTGACGGATACATGCGGATTCGTGTAACGTATCCGACTATTTCCGCACCGGTATATGGAATATTTCCTGAAGAATCCGAAAGTAAGGGATTTTCGACGAATACGGAGCCGTACACTGTACGGAAATGCCACCGATCCTAACGGATATGAACAGGAATTTTTCTGTATTTTTGGCGGATACTGACGGATACATACGGATTCGTGTAACGTATCCGACTATTTCCGCACCGGTATATGGAATATTTCCTGAAGAATCCGAAAGTAAGGGATTTTCGACGAATACGGAGCCGTACACTGTACGGAAATGCCACAGATCCTGACGGATGCGTACAGGGATTTTTCTGTATTTTGAAGAAAATGGTGAATACTGACGGATACAGGTGGACAAAACAACGAATCCGTAACGGATCCGACTAAGTGCTTCCATTCCTAATTTAACTATACCCAAAACATCATTTTGAATGACAGGAAGTTTGGGAAAGCCTGTATGTAACATATGTATCATTTCATATCTCAACATAATGTATTTCTAAGTTCAAAAACTATCAAATACAATACAATACGGAAGTACTATGTGGCTAAATGATCCATTTCATTTGAGACAGGCTGAGGGACATCCACATACTCAAAGCACCACTGCATATGCAGGTTAATGTCGGTAAATTGGGGTTGTGCAAGCCCAATGTTCTGAAAAATTATGAAATGTATTACAATTAACACCATCACAACATTGTGGTAATATTTACTACTGTATAGTGCCCTTGGACCAAAATCATCTACATGTTCTAAATATTCCACTAAAGTAATAAAAGCCTTATTTGTGGCCAGCTCTTCGTCTAAAAGCCATCAGATACAATTGTTTCAAATACAGAGGTTGAAAATAGAAAGTAACATTATACTGTCTGAAGAACTCCCATGATGACACGCCACATTTTAAACGTAAGTAGCATATGCCGTGGAACTGCATGTGTATAATAGTCCTCTCCCCATTCTCTGACTACATCTGAGTTCACTTCTTCCATGCACTCTTGGTAAGGGACAGGCAAGGCTGATTTCTTCTGTATCTGCATGTTGGACTCAGCTTGGAGTCCATCTTGTGATGAACCAGTTCCTATATGATAAAACCAAATGATGAATAAATATCAATTCACGTATTTAAGGAACATGTCACATGATTTTGACATGGGCTTCGTTTCATCACAGCAGCTACAAAAAACACGGGACAATGGATATCCATCATGCCTCTCTCAGCTAACATTGAAGTGTACCGATGTTGGACTTACCGAAGGAGCCTGAGGTACTCAGTAGCTGAGCATCTGACAGTTGATTGCTTTGTTCCCAGCCAAGGTCCTCACAATATGTGCTGCATTTGTGAAGGAAGTATCTGCCGATGCTGTACTGGATATATATATATAAATGGAAACAATGACAAATATTAAACATATCACATACTCGCATGTGTAAAAAAATGAATCTGGGCATCGTTGAATTGACTACGTAAAACTTACATCTATAACTTGAATATGATATTGATCAAACATGCACAGCTATAACTGAATGAAATAATCACTGAGGCACACTACTGCCTCCTTATAAGTTCTAGTTCACTATCCACAAACTGTGGGATCTTTGTGGGACAAATACTTATGACATTTTCTTCCCTTCCATATCTTTAATTATCTTTCCCTCCACTGCTTGCTATTTTGTATCTGAAACGTTAACCAGACACACATGTCTGATGACCATTGGCAAGAATGAACAAATTGAAATTTTAAATTTCCTAGATCCTAACGCCGTAAAAGGGCAGGTCGGCTGGAGAATTCTTATTATCATGCAAATGCGATGATATGTCAAGCCACAATAGGAGGATAACTGACGTCAAAACTAGTTAGAAACGGGAATTTTTCAATTTGTACTTACCAAAGGGCAGTCCCTCAAAATGATGAATCAACTCCCTACCAGCGTTTACAAGGGGGGAGGGGGGCGACGAATATTGCATGCACGAAGAAGACAACGTCGCAATTCCGTGCGTTTGAGTTTACACCGAATTCCCTTCGACTCTCAAGTCACTCAAAAATCAATGGTCGACCATGGTAGACTCTGGCGATGCCATGTTAAGCACAGAAGGTGATGAAACGCCGTTCTTGTCTGTGCTGTTAACCGAAAGAAAACCGTTAACGTTTGTCGCGCCCAGAAGTGTCTTGTGGGTAATTTGGATATCCGACACGAATCCGTGTTCCGTACACGTCAGGATCCGAGACAGCTCATGACTTCTAACATATTGGCAAATCTGAACTTCTAACATATTGGCAAATACATAAAAAAATGAAAGATCCGAGTAGATATTTGATCTGTACCCGAAACGTATCCAGACGTATACGGCATCAGAATTGCTGGATCTGAGGTGTTCCTGGTATTTGTCCGAATTTGCTCGGAAACGTTCCGTATCTGTACCCGAAACATATGAAGGATCCAGACGTATACGGCGCGGGAATTGTCGGATCTGAGGTGCATCGGATCCAATCGGAAACGTTCCGTATCTGCCATGATGCGCAATTCCGGATCTGTTGGATTCGTCAGGATCTGAGATCATGCCGCGTGCCGTGCAGTGTGTATTTGTTGGTCAGGATCCGAAGCAACTACCGACATACAATCCGAACATCTCTGCCATATTGACAAATATCTAGAAACGAAGGATCCGCGCAAATATCCTCAGGTATCCGACGCGCATCACGGATCCAGACGTATACGGCGTCGGAATTGCCGGATCTGAGGTGTACCTTGTAATTGTCTGAATTTGCTCGGAAACGTTCCGTATCTGTACCCGAAACGTATGAAGGATCCAGACGTATACGGCGCCGGAATTGTCTGATCTGAGGTTCATCGGATCCAATCGGAAACGTTCCGTATCTGCTATGATGCGCAATTCCGGATCTGCTGGATTCGTCAGGAAATGAGATCATGCCGTGCCGTGTGTATTTATTCGTCAGGATCCGAAGCAACTACCGACATACAAACAATCCGAACATTCCAAATATCAAAAAACGAGGGATCCGCGCAAATATCTTCGGGTATCCGAGGCGCATCACGAATCCAGAAGAATACGGCGTCGGAATTGGTCGGATCTGCGGGCACTTCAGTATCCGAGCAGTGAACTGGGATTTTTCCGGATTCGCTCGGAAACGCCATGAGGCCCGATTCCGGATCCGTCGGATCCGTCAGGATACGTGGCCATTTCGTGCAGTGAACTCTGCCGGCTCGTTAGATTAAAACACGTCAAATTTCACGGGTGGAAGGTAGTCAGACCGTATAATGTTTACGATGTGATACGGAGTGCAAAGCTACCTCGCGACTGTAGGAGTGGATGAATATATTTAATTGGAAACCACTGTGCTTTTAGGGATTATAACAAAAGAAGCAATGTCCGCGGTGATACTATTTTCTTGGTAGATGTATGGTAACGTTGGTTCAGCTGATAACGCTAGCAGCTCAAAAGTACGAAATCATATTATAAACATAGCAATCAGATATGGCAGACTTCACTGCTTACGAAAATCGCCTTTACGACAGTGCCAATCTTTCAGACCAACACCGTATTGTGCACACTGCGATTGTCACACTCACTCTCTCTCTCTCTCTCTCTCTCTCTCTCTCTCTCTCTCTCTCTCTCTCTCTCCCACACACACACAAGCACACACATAAACACAGACCGACAGACGAAAAAACACTACATCTCTTGAGGTGAAAGAAAACGAAAGGATCTTTCGCGTGACATTCACATTTTATTCTATAGTTATGAACGAGAGGGTGGACACATAGATAGCTTTTGTTTTGAAAATATATTGGCCAGCAAAAGTAAGTGCCTTCCGGTTCTCATGTCCCGACGCTTTATCCCGGAAATCCTCTCCAGTGCACTTGACTGTCGCGGCGGTAAGCCCCGGGAACAAATAAAAGTACGCGCGGCCGCCTCACAGCGAGCCTAACATTAGTTATGACCCAGTCTCTTCGCTTTGATCCGCAATCCTTGTGCTTGCGGATTGGAGCTGTCCCACTGCAAGCTATTTGTAGCTGATATTTCCAGGCAGACACGGTCCTGAGTATATGGGGTAACGTTGATTCAAGAGTCCAAATCTGATGCGAGCGAGCAAAACAAAACAGTCATGTAAAATCATGCTTCGACTCAAGAAGTACCGCTTCTTGAGTCGAAGCATGATTTTGCATGACTGTTTTGTTTTGCTCGCTCGCATCAGATTTGGGCACTTTTTTTATGTGACCTGCTCGCATAAGCAGGTCTGGTGCTTGTTGCATCAATTTACAACCATATCAAATTTGGTATCATGAGAAAGAAAATCACACAAGCTTTGTAATGATATATAAATCATTGAAATTGATCAAGAAACAACGGAGATATGATCGACCAAAGTTAAGTTTCCAAACCTTTTGTGCTGAGTAGAATGTTATCTAATATGTACCAGTGAATGCCATACTTTGTACCCTGTACAAGTGTTGTGCAATAAAGTTATTAATATATTTAGATCCGTATGAGTTGCTCATTGACAGTTGTTGTCTTAGGTAAGGTTCAAATATTCTTTTCAGTTCGATAACCAGGATAGCTACACTTCGGTGGTCAAAACTAAAAACAGCTTCTTTCCCGCTTACTTGACTGTACCTAATTCTCAAGACAGGCTCATTAGACTGGCTTCCCTTGGAAGGTTGCAAATTACGCTAAGCGCTATGGCATTTTCCTCGACACAAATGACATCCTTTGTTACTGATGGCCTCGAAAAGGTCGGTTAGAATTGCCTTGTAAAGTGCTTAATGGTTGTATTCAGGGTACTCGCCAAGCTTAAAACCCTCCATGGGGACCGATTTGTGCTTTGGAGCTTCCATATCTGTCTAGTTCCACCACATGGCAGCTTTCTCCCGTTGCGTTATAATAGAGACAAATTCCGTGTGCCGAAAAATGATTACTTCTTTACTAATGATGTGGAAAAAGGCTGATAGTGCGGCGTAGAATTATCCCGGAAATAAGCCCAGCGTAGAATTGTGACATTTCCCCGAGGACTCAGGACAGGAAAACGACATTGTCCGACCTTCTCAAAACAAACACGAGAGACTACAAGTAACAGGAATTTGAGCTGCATGTTTATTAGATGTTTAATAGAGCATGCCAACATTGCTTGAGAGACAAAGAAAAAACACGGCTTAAACATTCCTGTGTGTTGATTAGATGATACAATTTCTAGATTTGCTGAATATAAAATAGAGGGTAAATAATTGTATTCTGGATTAAACCTGAACTGCACTTTCCCACACAAAACATTCGACTTACTAAAAGTTTCGACTGATGAACTAAAGTGACGTCACGTTATACAGCTAGAACATGTGACTTGGTGAGCATTGGATAATAAGTTGCAGAAAGTCTGTGATCTTAGACTTTCTGCAACTGAGAGTTGAGTTAACAGACTTGAGTCGTTCGGTCGAAAAGTTGGATAAGTCTGATGTTTCTTTGTATGCCTTGGGCAATAACAGCTCAACTTCTACCAACACAGATGAACTTTCAAGTGAAAAAGGTATTGTATTTTGGTGACATATGGTCTTTAAGGCCCCAATTCCACTAGACGGTGCGCTCTCGCTGCGCTCTCGCTGCGCTCCCGCTGCGCTCCCACTGCGCTCTCACTGCGACCTACGTTGGATTTGCGTAACCCATGATTTTATAATTTGAATACCATGCACAATGTAAAAGTATGACAGAAAAGACAACTAAACACTTGAAAGTGTGAAATGATTCGTTCTTTAACTATGACATTCGTTGAGCGCTCTGTTGAATTCTAGGTCGCAGCGCGAGCGCGGAGAGAGCGCCGTTCTAGTGGAACGGAAGTATAAGTAATACCCCCATTCCCCTTGGACGGCGCTCTCGCCGCGCTCTCACGGCGACCTCAATTTGGCCAGATCGCCGTGAGAGCGCTGAGAGCGCGGCGAGAGCGCGTTCTTTATCTCCGAAAATCGTTGAGTGATCGGTTAAATCTTTGGACGTTCATAAAAGTGGCTGACATTTGAGATTTTGGTCGCACAGAGAGCGCGCAAGGGTCGTGGTAGAGATTCCACCTGAGCACGTTTTCCAGGAGTTCGACGCTCTCACGGTGATCTGGCCAATTTTAGGTCGCCGTGAGAGCGCGGTGAGAGCGCCGTCCAAGTGGATGAGGGTCTAACGACTACACCTCTACAGCTCACCCGTGATTCTCACCATGCACAGAATGAAGACGTATGGACGGCGTGTTATCTGCGCTCTGCATGTGAGAACCGATAATATCTGCCACAAATCAGGACGCGCAGCTAACGACAACGATTCTTCATGCGTCTCAGGGCACAACGAACAACTTTATTAAGTTAACCAGAAATACTGTAAATGCAATCAAGCTCGCGTGGTTTTTATTTCGCGCTGAGGCGAAAATGGAGTGTTCGCGGTGGTTTTTAAGTTCGCGACAGCGCTATAGTTACATGCTGCTACAGTATTAGACAAGAATGTTCGCGGTGGTATTAAGTTCGCGGTAAAACGGTCGCTCGAAAACCGCTAACATAAAACCATCGTGAACAATTCTGCGAAATCATTCATTTTCGCGGGGCTTAAGTTCGTGGTAGAAGCGGAAAGGAGGCTTCAGTTGTATCTAAAGTTTGCGGCACAACGGTACAATTAAGGTCTATAATATTCATCAGATCTTTGAGATGCACAGTAAAAAAACAAGACTTGGCAACACTGTACATACTCCTGCAGATGTACGCATGAGTACCAAGGCGAGTTAAGACACCGTTGATCATTGCATGTTCACGTGGGAAGGAACGAAGGTAATTAAGGATCCTAGAGATCTCACAACAGTGAGAACAATAACTGAACAAGGTCAAAAATCGACCATGACCTTCGCTTTCCTACAACTACCCACATACTAAATATCACTGCAATACATCCAGAGGTTCTTGAACTTAAGCACACACACATGCACATACAGACACACACACAGCCTCAAAACAATACCTCCATGGGGTACTAATAAAGCCTCCCTCTCACTGGACCCGCGGCACGCTGGCGGCGTCGCTGCGGCCGATCGAACTGACAAAGCACTCAACGAACTTCATTGATAAAAAAAAAAACGAATCTTTTTAAGCTTTATGTGTTTTGTTTTTGGTCATACTTGTACGTTTCCCATTATAAAGTCAAGGGTAACACAAATCTAGTTTAGGACGCAGCGACGCCGCCAGCGTGCCACGGGCCCAGTGAGAGGGGGGCTTTATAATGGCAGATTCACACTTCAGACAGATACGCGAAGCAGGCCAATTATATCACATAATAAAGATGCATCCATAACGGGTTCGAACCGAACTAATGGCACTTATTACTCATCGAGGGTTATGGGGATTTTGAGAGGATTATACTCAAACAAATGCGTTGGTTTCTGAAGAGGTATGGAGAGATTTGAAAGCAGTGAGGCAATGTGTCAGGATAAGCGCTCTGATGGTCGTACGTGCACATCAAGCACGCATAAATATGTCAGGCAGATTTTAGCAGCAGTGTTACCAAGTTACTTCTCTAGTTTAACAGAGAGACTTTGCTTAGAAATTCAATTTCTTGTACAAGCATATGTAAGAATGTGTGAAGTGTACTTGTAATGTCTTGTGTGTGCCTGAATTAGAACTATTGCAAATGTTTCGCGCTGTTCAGGAAGGCTATTTCTGTTTTTAATGCTGATTTATGGTACTCTCCAAGCAGAGGTAAGATCGGGATATTTTCGACGTATATTCGCGGTATTGTATACGTCTTTCTCCTTTTCCGTTTTTTTGTTCGGTCTTCCTCCTCTTAACCGCGAAAATACATCGACAATGCCCCGGATCTTACATGTACCTCTGCTCGGAGAGCTGATTTACGGCAATAAAGAAAAGTGAGAATTAAGGTGGGGTACAGGTTTGCGGCAGCACATTTTCAACAAAAATATTTAGACAAAATAACCATCTGATCTGTTAGAGGTATAGGTCTATTTTTATTTTTTGGCATCATTTTCCTACTTAGGTTATCAGTTTACCGCAAACTTCAAGGGCAAAGTTGCAGTTTCCAACGTCCTGGCTGGGTGCCGATACCTTTTGGAACAGCCTGACCAATCAGGGGCCTCCATTTTGGCTATTCCCTCCTTCCCTCTGGAAAGCTGGATTCTCTGGCCTGGCTGTGAACACTGCTCTGACTGTCAGATAGTGTGTTTGCAGAGGTTATTGACCCGTATGTCACTGTTAGTAATTGCGTGATTGGGAAAAAAGCAAATAATGGCAATTTGGGGTCATTTTACGATTACAAAATGCCAGTTTTATTGATACTACCTCTACAGCATGATTTTAAAAGCAAAAGTTTGACAAAACTGTATATGATAGGGCAGAAAAAGAAATGCTGTTCTGAGGTTTACCACCTGAACTTGCCTCTCACGGGTGGCATAAGCTTTTTGATACTTTGATAATGTGTGAGGGCCAACAGAAGGAGGTTCTCATTAAATTATTGAAAAAAATTCACCAAAAATTATTTTACAAAGATATAAAAAAAGGAGCCCGTGTATTGACTAATGGCATTATTATGCATCTGTCCCTAAAATATTAGCTTTGTACATTGGATCGTAAGCGAGGAAAAACCACTTTTGTAAAAAGGGGCGTGGCCCTGTAATTGTTGATGACGCCATCATGACATCATAAAAATTTGCATAAATTATTGTCTTGCACAGAGGTACTTGGAGAAAAAAAAATCAAGAGCCACAAGTAATACTATATAGTATTTTCAAGTCACCCCAAAAGTGCTGCCGCATGCCTGTACCCCACCTTAAGCAGAAATCTACTGAGTCATCAATTTGTACGGTATGGAAATATCTAGGTTTGCCAATAACGAACCCGTCAATTGATGCGCTACTTCCTTTAGATCTCAAACATTTGTATCACCTTGTAATCCTCAGGGGCGTTAGTAAGTACCGTTGTTACGGCGGTCTACAGTAATGGCCCATTGCTTACAGCTGCAGGTGACTAGAATCTAGTTCATCATCATCGTTATCCGTATTCTTTAGCTTGTTGAAGCATATATAAAGCTCAGATATAAATCAGTAGATTTGATTAGACGTGGAATGTAAATAGCAGTTGTAATGACTTTTATGTAGTTTGTATGTCTCATGTTGGTATGTTTGATGTCCAGGAAGATTAGCTGCTCACAAATCTTGTATGTTAGCTAGTAATTTTTATGGATGACGTCCTTTGGAGACCCTGAATCTAATGCGGGAGCGCGATAAAAAAAACAAGAAGGGCCGAAATAAACAAGATGGCTAGATTTGAAATATAATAGTCCACGACACATGTTAGGACACAAATTGAATGAGAGAACATAGTGTAACAACTAAAAAATTTTATTCATCATGAAAACAGAAATAATTTGAATATATCAGTTGAAGTTGAACAGCAGTTTTTTTGTCCTGTCCTGTTTGACGTTAATCTTATGATTTGAGGCACTGTCGTAACTCTTTGGTCATAGTTACAGGAAGCGGAATTTTTTTTGGGGGGGAACAGACCAAAATCAATGCGCGCGCGGACGTCATCCATAAAAATTACTTGGTGCAGCCTAATGAACTCAATCAAATATCCAAAGTATCCAAAGCTTCCAATACGCTCAATCGCACTGTATTTCAGTCAGGTCTTTTCCACTTCAACAAATTTCAGACTCGATAAGGTTCTTAAATGTAAAGCATGGACGGCCTCTTCTCCTTCTGGCATCTGGAGACCAAAAAAGCAGCTTACCAGCTGGTTCGCCATGGCGAGTAACATGGCTGGCTGGGCTTAAGCGGTGACTCTTGACTTCAGTACTGAGACAGTAGAGATGGGTGAAAGGGTGCCATATAGTTGTTTGTATGTAGTCCCACCAAGGTTTGTTGTACATAATTGAGTCTAATTTGCAAGTTCTTGTCTAATTGCAACATGAAACAATGTATAGGAAATGTATACAGACAGTGCAAGTTAACAATGTTGACATGTTGAACAAGTGACTATTCTAAATCTGCTACGGAATACAATCTTAGCTTCGGGGGGCTTGATTTCTTTTTTGGAAGCTGTGGAAGCTAGGGATGGATACCAGTTCGCTGGACCTGATTCGGACCTTTATAACATCCAAGAACCGAGTCCAAAAAAAACCCTGATCAAAGTACAAATATATTTTTCTATTTTGTTTGATTAAAAGTGTTTTGAGTCTCCCCTCTGACAAAAAATGCATTTAGAATAAGTGCAACATTCAAATATCAAACACTGGTTTATCTTAAAAGTTTTCTCACCAAGAAACTTTCATAGTCGTGCGTGTCAGTATTATTCTCTATGTTTGATATTGGTCTAATAAAACAAAACATCAACTGCACAGGATCAGGTCCAGGTTCAGGTCCGGACCTGAACCTAAATCTCTGGACCTAAACTTGGACTTGGACCTTATTACCCCTAGTGGAAGCAGCATATAACACGCAGCATATTGTTATAGGTGGCCCCCAGTTTCCTGATCTGCGAAGTATTCAACATCATCATCCACTAGTTTCTGCATCTGCAGTCGTGGAAACGTCCCGCAGCTGCATTCAGTCTTTCTTCATATTTCTCCACTGCTCCTTGCAAGGTGCCTTAGCTCCTGGAGTTTACTTCCTGTTGTAAGAGGACCTCCCCCTCTGTCTTTCAGCTCTCCCATTCAGCACACTGAGTAGGTTGACACAGTGTCTTTCTTTTGTGTGCTTTGCATCTGTTGGAACCTAATATTGAAAATTCCAAATTCCTACTATCAAAGTATTCATCTAATTAGAATCTAGTTGGCGGTTATAAAGACGTGGTGTCGTGCAGAGAACGTCCCCGTCTCAAGACGAGATTGATGTTCTCCCAAGGAGCGCCGCCGGGTAATGAAGAAATCAATCAGAAGCACTTAACGTCGAGGACTAGGAGAGATTTGGTTGTCTTTGTTATGACAAGAACGCATGATTCCTTAACCCTCTTCCTAGGGGAACTGCATGTGTATCAGAATCGGACCTTTCAAAACATGGCCAACTTTTAAATGTAGCCTACGCATATCCATCAACTCAACCAATCAACGTAGAGCGAAGTGGAAAGCTGAAGAGTTTCGTAGATAGAGTGAGCTGTTCTTTGCTGTTAAGCTAGAAGTTTTGTCACATTGCAAAAATGCCTAATGCAGCCTGTACACAAAGCCTCATGAATCCAATGAGAGCAAGTTTACAGGAAGTAGATTTATCTCTAAGGATTTTTGTGACGATTTTTAAACCAGTTACTTTCCTCGCGTACAGCTAAAGCCTCGCCCTGAGACAGGTACCATAAATATCAGAACAACAACTAAAAGGGTCCGTTACTGAAATGTAGCTGTCTGTGTGATGTACGACATCGTGTTTCTATCATCCTCTCAACTTCTAATCCTGTCTTCCTCACTACATCAATCTCTCTAGCTGACTACTCTAAATCAACCAAACTTTCCAGGAGCTGAAAGGGCTCAGAGGTACGTATCTTTACCGAGTTGACCACTGGAATCTTTAGAAGTAATGATAAAGGAACACAAATTTGCAATGTAGTGATTTCACAATAGAGAGGTCAACGCTAAAACCGCAAAAACAACATGATTTACAGAACACCAAATGTGACATGTTGCATCCAGTAGCAGTCCACTGTGTTCTGCTGCTGCAGTAGTCAGTACACCATGTACGGCATAGAAATGATCAATGCCGAATGGGACTGGGCCATTCTAAAGGCCTCGGGACTTCAGATACAATTTCCTGCCTTCTCGTCCGATCCATAGCGCGTATCCAGATTAACCTGCCTAAGCGTGACGTACGGGCAATATGCAGACGGTATCGACCAGTCATGCGGCCTTGCCCTTGTGGGATAGGTTTAGAAGAGTTATGCGTTCACATGTGTTCAGGGAAGGAGTCTCACCTTCGACGGAGGTACTGTTTTTTATGTGTGTTCGCGGCTATAGCTGAAGATCTCTGCCATGGATGAGTATGGCTTAGAATGGACTTTGATATTTTGGTAGTTGTTCTAACCCCCCCCCCCCCCACCCCATGGTGATTTGGGGCTATCTAGCAGCATTTTCAAGTACTGCAGAATTACAGACCGACACCCCCTCCCAGAAAGTGATGTGACGTAGCCCATATATTCTTGCCATTCTTTGTACCATGTACAATTGTCGTGCAATAAAGTTCTTCTGTACATTTATAGCAGCCGTAAAAGAGAAACTGTTAAGAGTTCAGACATGAAAACAACCATGTGGCTTATACTAAGGTTCATTATCATACATGTACAATTTTAGCCTTCTACAATGGCCAGAAGTTCATGTGGTGTATGAGCAATATCTATTGAACTGTGCTCGTAGACACCATAATTGTCAGTTTGACTTGTTTTCAGGACAGGGACTGGTCGTAGTGAGAGCCTAATAGTTGGTTTTAATCGATTTGCTCCGATAAGTGAACAAAATGCCTCGCTTGCCATTGCGCAACGTTCATCCATGTCACAAGACTGGATCATAAACTTGAATTTGGAGGCAAACTTGACACACGCACAAAACCTTCCGCTTCTATGACATTTGTTCATTCAATTTGATCCTTTAAGGAGAGGAACTTTAACCAGTTTATCCTCAAGATTACATACTACAATGATTGCCCAGTCCGTGCATGCACCGCTGTGCGGTTAGAGTGGCAGTAAAACTACTTAAAGTGTTCTGATTGATACAGATCTGACCGGTCTCCAGATCCACTTTACTCGTGCTAGCCTGGAAACCATACCATCGGGGGCTCCTCGATATCTCTACGGCGCTGGGAGTGACCCTGCCCGCCCAGACAGCTTAGTCCGCTCGGGGTGTGTTTACGGGCTTGGATTGGACTACGTCGACACGAGTCGCGTTGTCTGAATCATGCTGCGAATGTAGGGAAACAAAAATCATCTGAGTCTGACTACGAGATGGAAATTTGTGAGCCAGTGCGAATTTCTATCGCACGTTCTAGCCAAACGTCCAACGACTTTATTGTACCTTGTACAATTGTTGTGCAATAAAGTTATTATTATTATTATATTATTATTATTATCATGATATTTGTATATTCTAACGATAGATGCGACCTTACTACAGGACGTTGTCAAAGAACACGGCTATCATTTGTACTTCAAAACAAAATATATCAAAATCTTTAAAAGAAATTGGCTAATGAATCATGATTGTGTCACTAGCTTCTAATTGCTCAAGTTATCAATCTGCCTGTCATCATCTAAATGATATGAAGCATGTAATTAGCTCCAATTTAGTTTTCATCGCTAATGATCATATTGCTGTAAACATGATTGCACTGTTCATGTTGTTGACTGCATCTTAAATAAAATACATGATAAGGAAATAATTGAAATACAAGAACTGATACTACTGTTAATGAAAAAAAATTAAAGAAATCAGATTTGAGTTGAATTTCTTTCAGATACATTTAATGCGTATGGTTTGTGATGATACAATATGTGTTGTCTGCATGTGTATTATCGCATCACGTCCATGATCCACTGTAATATGGCTCGGAGATCAAAAATGTTGATGTTCCGTTAGGAGAAAAAAGAACATTCAAGAACAACGACACCACCAGAACACCATCTCATCTGAAATGATCATCGTCAGCTCCATGCCTAATAAAGTTCGACACGCAGTAACACAGGAGGCTTCCACAGGGCTAAATCAATCAGCATGAAATCTCCTCTTGTCACGGCTACTTAGGCCCGACCAAGCGCGTACATTAGAATGTGGCATAAAATTGGATATAGCCATAATATCATTGTATTCATCATTATTACATGTGTTGTTTGTACATGCAATTAGACCTCGGGTATGTATTTGCAATAAACTTTGTTGATAACAGCAGGCTTCCAGAGACCCATATCAATTATCATGAAATCACCTCTTGTCACACCTACTTAGTCCTAACCGAAGCTGATGTAAAAATAAACGGTGTAAAACGCGCTAATGGCGACCTTAATGGGTTCTGCTTGTAACGCAAATCATTTTACTATGGAGGACACAGTGTTCACGAGTTCTAGGCTGCTAGTGATGGTGGGTGGGCTTCATTTCACAAGGATAAAGATACATCAAAGGAATAACAAAGTTTCACAAAGTTAAAGAAAAATAATCCCATGGCAGACTAGAAGGGCAATCTTTGCAAGCATATATAATGTTTTTAGATTCTGTGTATGAAAATGTGCAAGGCAAGCATCTTCCACAAAGAAACTGAAGTAGTGGTACATCCATAAGGCCTTATAACAAGAGTATTGTAAATAGATCATGTAAAAAATAACCATTCCTCATCAGCGGGGACGCTGGCAGTAATCAGGCGGTCTGTGTGACTATTGGGTTACATGCTGTACCTGAAGAATGAAGCGGCCAATTTGTAGAAATTGCAGATTCTAAAAATTGCTATTGCACGGTAACCAGTTGCTTCCACGGGGAAAATATTTCAGTGGTACACCCTTATAACAACAAGAGACCATGTAAACAATAATCGTTTTATATCGGCTATGATAAGATAATTGGTGTGGCATCGTGTGGCGCAATTGTTAGGGTGTTTCACCCGCAACCGAGAGGTCGTGGGTTCGATATGCCACCGATATGCCCCGATGTTGTGCCCTTGGGAATGGCACAACTTTCTACACTTCACTCAGATGTGAATGAGTACCTAGCCTCGGTTAGGGACGTCCCTCGGATAGGACGTTAAATGGAGGTCCCATGTTTGAGGAGACCCCTCAGTCCCCCTCAGTGCTGTACGACAGCGTCCTGTCAAGTAACAACTGACAGCCAAGCTGCTAAACTGAGAGGACTGGCTATGCATAGAGAAAAAAAGACAGTTTCTATGACTATTGGATTACATGCTATACCTGAGAAATGAAACGGAAAATCTGTAGAAACTACAGATGAGCAGAATGATAAGCTCCCTCCTGGGGACGAGCTCGAGTCGATACTGCTCCATGTATGAAGGGTTTTACCGGGATTATTCTGTCAATTTGAGAGGATGTCACGGTCAGCTTTAGACTGCCGTAAAATTGTCAAATCTGCGAGGGAGATGGGAGACAATCTATTCGTCTTGCTGTCTTCCCAGATGGAGGATATACAGGATCAACTACTGAGAGTAGTACGGATTATACAATGAGCTGGCTAGCGATGTTACAGCTTTTGAACCACCGTCTAAGTAATGACAAGCTTTGTAGTTGTGTAGAGAAGGGAGAGACCCAGGACTTCTGTGTGAAGGGACACATGACAGATGCACATAAGTTGCCGTGTCCGAGGAACGATCTTCATTCCACACTCACATCCACTCCTCCCTATTCCTTTCGTCCGACTGTCCTTTACATGTCTTACCTATTATTTGTCCCTTTATATCTGTCTGTGGGCTGCTGAATCATCATCAAATACAGAATCTTGCAGTTTTCAAGAAAAAATCCATCTTTCTCTTATCTTGCCGCTCAGTGGGGATGTCAGCGTTTCATAGGAATTCAGATGGTCTATCTTAGCATATGGAATAAATATGCGCCCCATTGCAAGTCAAAATACATTACTGCTATATTGAAGTCGGTAGAGTTAACAAATCGCTGGGAATACGCCAAGAGACTAAGACCAAGAGCGTAATCATTTCATTGAATAACACTAGTATATTTTAGTTTGTATGATCACTTTATGTTCGATTTGTTGTATATCTAACCACGATGTTATTGAAGGCCTGGGAGACCCTATTCATTCCTTCAATGAAGGATTAAAACGCCTACGAACTTCCAACTGGATTCTTAAAGATGCTCACATAAACTCTTTTTGTGTTCAATTTCCAAACGTTTACTGACGAAAATAAAACTAGAACCTTGTTAACCACCCAAAACCCACTCATTACAAAAAAGTGGGACACTTCGTCTTCCACTGCTTCCAAAAAAAGAAGTCAAACCCCAAAAGCGTAGATTGTATTACGTAGTAGTTTTTAGAATAGCCACGTGTTCTACTAGTCAACATTGTTAACTCGCACTATCTGCACGGTATACCCTTACTATGTATTGTTTCATGTTGCAATTAGCCCTCGGGCAAGAACTTGCAAATAAAATTATTATTTATTAACACCTTGAGCTTTCACATGTAATTCAGTTGTGCCACTTCCGCCCCTGCCGGTGACGTTCAATATCATGTGATGTGCTGGTTACTGTTTGTTTGTTTGTTTGTCTTATTTCTAACTTAAGCTTCTTTTGATTTTGGAGTGGTTTTATTTCGTGGTGCGAGGGAAAAAGAGCCTGTCGCAGTGTTTTAAATTCGCGGTTTAAATAAGTCTGTTGTATAGTAGTCATACACTGAGGGAGACCTATACTCGCGGTGTCAGTCATGAATTTGCAGCAGAGTGATCCCTGCTAAAACCACAGCGAAAGTTTCAAAACTTACGGTATACTCCACTACTCAGCGTGGCCACTGTTTAATTTCTAACTCCATTTATGGTTGTATTTCGTGGTGCGAGGGAAAACGAGCCTTTCGCAGTGTTTTCAATTCGCGCTTTATGCTTGGGTCACATTTTCAATCCGGGGCCCGGCCGGGCAGTGTTTGGGAACAAAAAGTATGACATAAAAGACAACAAAAACACAAAACGTACCAAAAATTATTCAAGAGCGTAGCTTGTGCCTATTTATTGATAAACATTATAATTTTTTCGTTTCCGCAAACAGCCCGCCCGGGTTCAGGGTTGGAAATGTGACCCAAGCATTAGATAAGTCTGTTGCAGAGTAGTCATACACTGAGGGAGACCTACTCGCGGTGCCAGTCATGAATTTGCAGTAGAGTGATCACTGCGAAAACTGCTAATATTAAACCACCGAGAAAGTTTCCAAAGTTACAGTATACTCCTCGGCGTGGCCACTTCTGTGGCCAGGTTGTCTCCGCACGTGTGGCTCCCTACTCCCACTGGACCATCCGTCACGCTCACACTCCGACACCTCCTCTGCAACAGGTGAGCCGCCTGGCGCCGGGGGAGGAGCCAGGGACAGGCGGGGACAGTCCTTGTCTCTACCGGCTCAGCCCCCCATCACTCTCCCGCTGCCGTAATGGACAGCTGAGTGTTCTAATCAAGAATGATGGATCCAGCTCTAGACAACAACAGCGCCGCTACAAGATTAGGCGAGCGGTGCCCGTGGCTAGGGCATTCATTTGAACACATAAAAGTACAAAAGGCGACACGTTGACACATTTGAACAAGTCGTAGGTCTAAAGGTGCGTTTCTGATGGACGATCCTTTTAACAAAAGCACATGTACATTGTAGTTTGCTTGTTAGGTGGATACGCTGGGTACTAAAAGGATACAGGTCCAAGAAGGCACTCGCTAGTCTCTTTTAACAAGTACTAGGTTTAAAGGTGTGTTGGTTATGGATGATTTTTAAAACAAAAGCGCATGTAGTTTGCTTGTTAGGTGGGTACGCTGGGTATACTAAAAGGATACAAGTGCACGAAGGCACCCGCTAGTTCTTTTAACAACTACTAGGTTTAGAATTGTGTTTAGTGATGAATGATTTTTTTAACATAAATCTACAGAGGAAGAAAAATGTACCCGAGAGCCGCCCCACACCATAATGTAGATGTAGTAACTATCAAATTTTCATCTATGTATCTACTTATCGGTAAAATGTCACACGAAATATTTGAGGAAATCAATGCAGCTCAAGGTTGATTGTCAATGCCTCTCAAAATACAGAACACGACATAGAACATATACAGAATACGCAAACATTTGTATACTAAAACTTTGTAATAAAATCACCACTTAGTGACACGCATTTGTTTGTTCACTGGCTAAAGTGTGGATGATTCCAGACTATTGCTTACCATGTGGCTTCTGCGTGGCTAAGTCGAAAATAACATTATGCGAGAGTCTAAAACATTTCCCCATTGGCGACCAGGTCATACACAAAGACATGTTTGCTGAAATTTATGATAAAATCCAAATTGGTGTGAAAGGCATTTGATTTATTCTCCAAGCAGAAGTTTCGGTGTGGGGCTTAAAGTGATCACTATTTTGAGGGAGAGAAGCATTAAAAATCATGGCCACTCCGAGCCATCCGACCAAAACCTGTAGTACCTCTGCTTGGAGAATACCTTCGATTGTTCACTGGCTAAAGTGTGGATTACACAAGAATACCGCTTACCATGTGGCTTGTACGTGGCGATATCGGAAATGAAATCATTCGAGAGTCCCCATTAGTACTCATGTCATACGCAGACAGGTGTCGACTAAAATTTTACAATAAAATCACCACTTAGTGACACTCATTTGATTGTTCACTGGCTTAAGTGTAGATCATTCCAGAATATTGCTTAGGCCACAGCAAGTAAATTTTATGGATGACATCAGCGCACGCATTGATTTTCGCCTGATTTTGAAAAAAACAACAAAAAAAAACAAGAATTTGTTTACCCTTTGGCAATGGTCAATATACCTAAAACGGAGCAATATGTTTTAAACGTCTGCCAGTTCATTGCAAAAATATTCTAGATGCCGTTTAAAGGCATTTCCACATATAGAAATGGTGATTTCGAAGTCAGCAAAGCCACATTATTTAGTCACAGTCAGTCTGCCGCATGACTCAGGAGACTCCAGTGCCCAGTGTACGGGAAACCTTGTCTCTGTGTCCTTGAGTACTATACAAACCTGGATCTAAATTCATTTCAATGTTGACATCAGTGTTAGTTACTGTTTTATTGAATGCAGTGATAAAAGACGTGTTGGTTGTAATACCATGTTTTATCACTTCAATTCTTCTTACATACTTTATGGTATTCAAGTTTGAAAATGTGTATATCTTGTTGTTTTTTTGCCCGCCTTGTCTTTTTTCGCCCCCGCGCACTAAATTTGGAGTCTGCAGAGGACGTCATCCATGGAATTTACTTGCTGTGGCCTTACCATCTGACTTGTAAGTGGCGAAGTCGGAAATAACATTAATATTATGCGATGGTCTAAAACATGTCCCCATTAGCACTCCGATCGTGATTTACGCTGATTCCTAAGTTTTCCTGCCGCCGCCACGACCATGGATCATGCAGACTAAAGCCGTTCTCCCAGCAATACAGAAGGTAGGCTAAAATCGATGGACAGAAAGATTTCTATGGCAGGATCACTGCGGTCTTATTGATTTGTGTAGTAAATTCCAAAACCCATTTTCATGAATCAAATCTTAGTGGGAAACGATATGGGATACAAAAGGGGGAAAATCGTGGCTCTTTCCAACTAATGTTATTCAAGAAGAGTCCGGTATATCCAAGAACCGTGAGGAGAAAAATGAGGGGAAAATAGAACGGAAGACAGAAAGAAGCAAGCAGCAAGGGTATGTAAGTTTCAACGTCACTGGAACCTGAACCATATGTGTGAGCAAAACATTAAAGTTACTACTAAGTATGATTTATTATAATAATGCATTGTTTCAATACTTAAAGTCGACGTCATCGTATTCAAAGTATGTCATCTAGTCTTTGAGCTACGAGCTGTTATTTTCCAAGGAAAAATACACCTTACAATGTCCAAAGTAGTAGGATAGCCTCAAACAAAAGCGTGTAGATGTGTACCATCTAACAAGACATTCCACGCAATGTGTCGTCAGCTTCGGCGGCCTGTCTTCGAGGCTAGTGTGTTGCACTACATGGCTGTGATATCAGTTGGTGAAAACAGAAATGCCCCTTGCAGGTACCGAGCATTTGAATATTCGGCAAACAGACAGAAATAGAAAAGCCGATTGTGACGACCTATCAGCAAGTTGCCAGGCTTTAAAGTGTTTTTCGCGAAACCAATTGATTGCGAACCTTATTTCGTGACGCATGTTTTCTCTAAATGCCAATTCATGATGTTATCATGCACGAACATCTGTGGAACCCCGGTGTGAGACGAATGGCTAAAACGGAACCTTGGTGCGAGAGAAATTAAGAAGAGATTGTGTACAGAAATGATCACAACACAGTGTGTGCATTTCGAAACGTTTATTGATGAGCATGATTTTATCTTATTTTACCAACATTTCACGGTTATAACATTCAATTACCTCACAAGAAAGGCTATAAAGGTTTTTCGGAAGACTGAGAGATCTATATTTCAAAGCACGCTCACATTCACTCACTTTCAAAGCAAGCGAAGCCTAAAGACTTTTCTAATCGTTTACGTAATGCATGCTCTATGAACTTCCTTTATCTAGAAAACTAAAACAAGAATTCTACTGAAATCACAAAATCCTCCGATCATTAAAAACGTGAGACTATATTCATCAGCTACTGTCTCCAAAAATGAAGACAAAACACTAAGGAATGTACATAGAGTTAGATAGATTTAAAAACTAGTCCCCGCCCTTTTTTTACATCTTCATATCAATGCAATTAGACTGTTGGCTGGAGATTTCAAATAGAAATCATTACTGCACAACGGTGATGATTTGAGCTGAATTAATTACATCTACCCCAACTCTGAACATTCACATTTCAAAGGAAGAAGAAAAACACAGCGAGAAAGGTCATGGTGGCGGTTGTGAAGGGCGTTGCCATGGTGACTGACGAACTCACGAGACCAGGGCACTCTGTCACCAGGACGTTCCGCACCAGACTGCCCTGGGACAGAGACGGGGTAGCGCACTTGGAGGCGTCCAGAGAAACTCCCGTCAGCGAGAGCCACCTGGCGGTAAAAAAGGACACTGCATCAGAAACCTCCGTCATGACATGATATGAATGAAATGTGGCCAACAACCTTAATCAAGGAACTTGAGCAACATTTTTGGGATATTCAATATTCAAGTGATATTTAATTGATATTCAATGTGCAATCCGGCTTCGCTGCGGCTTGCTTGTTTTTGCAAAGCATATCGGGACTCCCTGTCCCACTCGTCTCGATAAGTGTGCTGGGTTCTTTTACATGCTGAGGTTTGACAAGCTCGATCGTGCTATCACTTTATAAATTTGTATTTTGAAACATAAGGTACTTCAAACAGACAAGATACTTTAACTCAAGGTAAGCTTTTCTATTAAAAAAGAATCGATGATAAAATCTTTTGTATTAAAGTTTACAGTTAATAAATGAATGAATGAATGAATGAAAGAATGAACCAAGGGATGACTGAAGGAATCACCATCCACGTACCTGGGAAGCCAGGCGAGGGAACAGTCGGTGCAGTCCCATTGGTTGCCGGACAGGTACAGGCTCTGGAGGTTAAGGGTCGACTCAAACACATCCGCCGGAAGCGACGTCAGCTGGTTCATTCTCATGTTCAGGGTGTTGAGGCTAGCCAGGCCTTGGAATGTCGACAAGGACACACTTTTGATCTGTAATGGAAAATAAATGAACAAACAGCATCATTCTAGATCTGACTTAATTGTTTACAACGCCTAGTAGCAAGCGCTCAGTTCAAGAAGATCAGAAAACCGGGAGAGACAGAATGTTAGCTGATGCCCTAGCCTGTTCAGTGGTGCCTAGAGGGCTATGAAAAGATGACTATGTTAGAAATAGCTTTTCGACAGTTTTTTAATTATTTTCAATGGCCTGGTTGATACACTTTGAAATATCTCTAAAATTGAAATTGTGTTACCCTTGACTTTATAATTGGATTATCATGCAAAACGCACAAGTAGAACCAAAACGACAACAAAACACACAAAGCGTAAAACGATTAGTTTTTTATCGATGGAATGTGTTGAGCGCGCTGTCAAATTGCTCGGCCGCCGTGGGTCTAGTGAGATAGGGGCTTTAGTGTCTAACGCTCCCGCCCCTTACCTGGTTAGTGTCTAACACCAGATCCGTGAGCTCGGTGAGACCCCGGAAGGCGTTGTCCTCTATGGTGCCGATCTGACACTTACCTGGTTAGTGTCCAACACCAGATCCGTAAGTTCGGTGAGACCCCGGAAGGCGTTCTCCTCTATGGTGCCGATCTGACACTTACCTGGTTAGTGTCCAACACCAGATCCGTGAGCTCGGTGAGACCCCGGAAGGCGTTGTCCTCTATGGTGCCGATCTGACACTTACCTGGTTAGTGTCTAACACCAGATCCGTGAGCTCGGTGAGACCCCGGAAGGCGTTGTCCTCTATGGTGCCGATCTGACACTTACCTGGTTAGTGTCCAACACCAGATCCGTAAGTTCGGTGAGACCCCGGAAGGCGTTCTCCTCTATGGTGCCGATCTGACACTTACCTGGTTAGTGTCTAACACCAGATCCGTGAGCTCGGTGAGACCCCGGAAGGCGTTCTCCTCTATGGTGCCGATCTGACACTTACCTGGTTAGTGTCTAACACCAGATCCGTGAGCTCGGTGAGACCCCGGAAGGCGTTGTCCTGTATGGTGCCGACCCGACCCTTACCTGGTTAGTGTCTAACACCAGATCCGTGAGCTCGGTGAGACCCCGGAAGGCGTTGTCCTGTATGGTGCCGACCCGACCCTTACCTGGTTAGTGTCTAACACCAGATCCGTGAGCTCGGTGAGAC
This sequence comes from Branchiostoma lanceolatum, assembly GCF_035083965.1. Taxonomy (NCBI): domain Eukaryota; kingdom Metazoa; phylum Chordata; class Leptocardii; order Amphioxiformes; family Branchiostomatidae; genus Branchiostoma; species Branchiostoma lanceolatum. Next base: position 1,795,300 of record NC_089729.1, on the reverse strand, counting down.
CCCGGAAGGCGTTCTCCTCTATGGTGCCGATCTGACACTCCCCCAGGTCCAGCTTCTGCAGCGCGGTCAGGCCTCGGAAGGCGTCCGGCGGCAGACTGGTCAGCGGGTTGTTGTTCAGGTAAAGGTTCTCCACGGAGGAAAGGCTGTTAAAGGCGTCTATGTAGATAAGAAGAACATTGAAATCCATTTAAGTGTAGTCTGAAACTCACTTCTGATGATCAAAAACATGATCAAATTCGAAATATTAATCTAACACAAGGACACAAATTTTGACCCACATGCCTTAGAGTTTCAAGGAAATACGTCAGTTCACTGTTTGCAGTGCGCATGTGCGATGTAATGTATTGTGGGTTATATGTCAAAGTTTATGACCCCTAGCAGTATATAGCGAATAACCAGGCTAGGTGCCTTTGACTTTGGCTTTGAAACGGCTTATTCGTCTCCCCTCTCCCCATTCCCAACAGAACTAGCCATTCCCCCTTCAATTGGATTCCCAAACCACTATTACTTCCGTTCAGCGCAGTTCCACTCTTCAAGCAGATGTTTGGATGAAAGATCGTAACATTTTTCGAAAATCACGACCTTGGTAATGTCACCAGCTTCAGCGAAATAGGAGCAATATCAACATTTTGAAAATATGCTGCACATCTTAACATCAACATTTGTTATGACATTTGAATGGCTCCAAATTCTATTATTTCATACCTGTTGGTATTTCCCGGATGTTGTTGTTTCCAAGGAAAATGTTGATGGCGTCGCTAGGCAACGGGCCGGGGATGCTGGTCAGGTTTCGGGCGTCACAGTCCACCGTCTTAAACTGGTCACCTTGAAAAGTCGTGGAAGGAGTGAGGAGTGATTAGTCTATTAGGCCTCCACTGCGGTTGAAAGATATCGTGGTTCCGCGACCTCATACCTTCACCAACTGACGTTCACCTTTACAGCTGACACATTATGAAGGTTTTGTGTTGATTATAAAAATAAGACCCCAATTTGTATAAATCGTATTACCTGCTTTTTTCTCTACGCAAATAACACAAGTTGTCAAAACACCGGTACCTCCCAGCATAGATACCATAGATTTCCATTCAAATAACATTGTACAACCTATCTAGTTATGCTGTTCACAGACACACAGACAGGCAGGCAAAGACATAAACACATAGACCGGAAAACTCTCTTGGCGAAGGTAATTATTTGTTATTGGAATCAATTCAGGGTCAAAATCAATATCAATACCGTAGCTGCATCATAGTGACCGTGTTATGTGAGGCGCCACCAAGCGACTATTCGTGGAAGTGTGTATGAAATGTGTATGTTTCTGTTGCTACGTTACAAGTGGCAGTTACAACCGTTGCTCTTGTTTACATTCAAGTTTAAAGCTTAAAAAAGATACTGATTTACTCCCTAGCACTAGTACTATTACATGCTTATCAAATATTCAAACTTGTGAAATATATGATTTATGGCCCCCTTTCTGCTTAGTGTGGCTTACTTTGAGTTTATTTCAATTTACACTTATCGGTTGTGTAGACATTGTGTTTTCTTATCTCCAATATACACATTCCTACCCGCGTGTGTGCATATGCTCGAGCGCTCATTCTTTTATTCCCGTGCTATTATGTACAAGTAAACAAAACCTAGAATGCTTGAGCTATACCTATGGACAGTTAGAAGAGTTTTGCAAATACAGGCTAAACATATTGGTTTTGAGGGCTGTTCTCGAAAGCATTACTGGGTTGTTAGGGCAAGAGCACGTTGGTCAAGATCAGTAAAAGCTGTGGAAGGTAGTAGACAATTAGCAAGTGCGTGGTGCAACCTTTAGCTGCTTATTCATAGGCACTTCATATCTTTACTTTGCGCGAGCTCTTACCATTCTTAGAATCTTGAGTCTACGTGTAGTGGATATATTCTATAGAATGTACCTGCTGTGGCCTCCCCAGAAGTTGTGGAGGACAGCGGACAAGCAGCGATTGCGTGGAGAAAGCTTAAACTAATGATTCATCCGATCACTTCACATGTTTTGATTGCGATGGTGACACCCCTATGTTTCGACACAGTTCTTATCCTGGCCGTACTACTCTAACATATATGAACGTGTGATTATAGGAACGTCGTAGGGGTGTCGAAACTCAGGACTTCGGAACATAAATCTAAGGGTGTTGGAACATAGGATTTCGGAACATAAAGGTGTTGGAGCAAATGGCTGTCCATGTTTGCTAGTTCTTACCTGTGGAACATGTGCAAGCGCTGGGGCAGTCCGTCTGTCCGCTCACACCTCCCAGAAGGACCGAAACGCACGCAGCAAGGGTCACCACACACCAGCTCATCGTGCCTCTTTGGCTTCTTGTTGTCTCCGTCTTAAGTGACGTGCCTTACGAGGTCTTAGAGTTTTATTAAGAACGTACCGACGACTTGCAAGACAGAGCTGAGACGTCCGGGATAAGAAAAGCCGTTATCGTGATAAGCAGCTTTGTTGGTAATGAGGGTAATGATTAACAAAATGTGCCAACGTACTATTTGGCATCTTGTATCGTGTAGCGCAATCGGTAGGGTGTTTCGCCCAGAACCGAGAGGTCCCGATATTGAACCACTGATATGCCTCGATGTTGTGCCCTTGGGCATGAGAAAGACACGTCTTTCCTCACTCCACCCAGGTGTGAATGAGTACCTGACTTCGGTTGGTATTATGGATAAGGTAGTATTGAAGCTACCTGGTGGCGCCGAAATGCAGCGTCCAGACCCTTACGACAGTTCCACAAAGTGCAAGTGTGGAGCAAATGTGTATCTGTTGCCCATATGTACATGTGCATTATGTGATTGTTAACCCTGCACCAATTAAGTACTAGAAAAGTAACCGTTGCTATATATATTGCACGGTTAATTTCTGAACCATTATTATTATAATATCATATCCTAACCAGCATAGGAGTAGGTCGAACGTAAAATATGTAAATTATCTGCAGCAGGTATCATTCTACTGACAGTAATGACAGTAATTGGGATTGTCAATTCGGAACGACAAAAGACATGAACTTGAACCTCTGACGCCATATTGTTAGGAAAGTTAAAGATCTTCAATGATTTCTGACGGGCGTAAACTTGAAGAAGATGACAACTTTGTATTTACACATTGTCACAGTTGGATCGTCACGCGCATGCGCGCAAGATACCAAGTAATGGGATACGAATGACGTAATAGGTTCCAAATCGCGCCTTAGCGGACATTTTTATTCTAACGTTAGACATTTCAGACTTCTTTATTCTTAAGCATATGTCCAGAGAGTGAATAAACAATCGTGTAATTATGGTATAACAAACGTCCTTGCGATTGTCAATATCGTGAATACAATCCATGCTGGTTGAGAGGTCAGAGATCTTCATTGATGTGGGACGAACAAAATTAGAACAAAAGCGACATATTCACACTATTAACAATTGTATCAGTTTCTGTCATGGCACCGTAATAAACGTCTGTGATTTTCAAGGTCATGACCACTAGCGAGACAAAGGTCGCGCTATCATGTTAGTCGAAAGGTCAAAGGTCTTCACTGATGTGTGATGAACAAAAGCAGAGCGAGAGTGACGTATTTAAATTTACAAGTGCAATGTCTTTTTCATGATGGCGTAATGAACGTTATTGTGATTGTCAAGGTCATGGCCACTAGCATCATGTTGGCGGAGAGGTCAAATAAAGGTCTCTGGTGTATGACGAGCAATAGCAAAACGAAGCCGTATTTGCAATATATACAATTTTGTCATGATGCCGCAATAATCGTCATTATGATTGTCAAGGTCGACAACACAAGCGCCATGTTGGCGAATAGGTCAAAGTTACTGATGTATGACAAATCAAAGTAGAACAAGAGTGACGTATCTACAACATATACAAGTTTAACACTTCTTCATGATGCCGTAATAAACTTCCTTGCAATTATCAATGTCATGACCACAGGCGAGACAGACGCAACCCCGCCATGTTGGAGGAGAGGTCAAATGTCACTGGTATATGACAAAAGTAGACAGCAACATATTTACAACATTTACAAGTTTGTATTAGTTTTGTCATATTGCCGTAATAAACGTCCTTGCAATTATTATCAAGGTCATGAAAACAAGCGACTCGAAATCCCCGGCACCATCTTGATGGAGAGGTCAAAGTTCACTGGTGTTTAACGAACAAAAGTAGAACGCCGGAGAGTGACATATCTACAAGATTTGTCATGACGCCGTAGCAAACGTCCTTGTAATTATCAAGGTCATGACAACAAGCGACACGGAACCCCCGACGCCATCTTGGTGGGAGCTCGGCGGGTCTATGTCCTCCACGACGGAGAAGTTGTGGGAGTAACAGCTGCCGCTGCTCTGTCGCCCCACGCGGAACTTCCGGCTGACGCAGTAGTCCCGCCCGGAAGAGTACTGCTCGCCGATCCGCTGACCCTTCAGCGTCGCGTTCGCACAGGCTTCGAACAGGCTGGAGAAAGGGTGAGGGAATGAAGTTTCTGTCAGAAATATTGATTTTATAGTGTACAAAAGTACCAAAAGCGAAACACAACTTAATTTACTTTACCGAGATGTCTATCATCACTTGAAACACCATCCAAGTCAAATAACTCTATGATCGATCACCTCGATTAGAAAAACGTCCATGTTATAGTAAGACCTACGATTTGAAAGGACTGAGGACATATCAGAGAAACCTCTCCTATTGTAAGCTTTATGACATATACACAGACACCAGGACAGTAAGGAAAGATAACCAAACGATCAATGGCAGCACGTTTGTTCAACTAGATGTGAAAGTTTACTTTTCCAAATCGTGTGTGTTGGTGGTGAGCGGGTTTCAGAAAGAAAAAACAGCCGGTCAGAAAACATAGCGATTTTCACGAAGGATGTATTAATTTCTACCGGTTGCAGAGCTCTTCGCAAATGGTGACGACTTCGTCGCTGTAGAAGAGATGTTGGCGGGGAGAGCAGATGTAACACATCAGGTAATACAGGTGGTCCGTGCAGTTCTGGTTAGCTCCGCGAGGGGGCACCACTGTCGGGAATATCCTGTGGGAAGAAAAATCATATGTTATACAGTCATTTACCAACATGTTGACATAATTCACGGGCATCCTTACATTTGTTTTACCACGTTATAAATATATATAGTCGAGAAGAATATGCTTTCGGTGCCGTTGGTTTGTATACAGATTAGGTCGAGAAGTTCTGGGTGCATGCTCATGATATTTTGCATATGAAATCATCGGCTAGTATGATTTATGCAAACGCGGACCTTATTTGCATAGTCAACGAGAAGCCTTTACAAAACTTTTAGAAAGTTATCCCAGTAAATGTTACATAGATTTCTATTAGATCATGAACGGGAGGATTTATCGGTCGTTTAGATGGAAACCAGCATATTGTAGCTGCATTGTTCAGATAAACATCCATGTCTACGTTTTTTTCTTCACACCTGTTACCCTGGGAGTCCAGGCACCGTAATCGGATCACCGCACGCGCGCCCAAGCTTTCACGGCCCACCCTCCCGCTGCCCCCCGAAGACTGACCCCACCCCACTCTCCGTTGCAAACCCAAACTCCGCTATCCGATTACGTGATCCGATTACGGTGCCTGGACTCCCAGGGTACACACCTGTCCACCTCTTCCTGGTAGCAGCAGGCGTCGTTGTGGAACCAGGAACACTTGACCAGCTTGTGCTCGGGGTGGGGCGCGCGGTTCGTGAACAGGCTGCAGTACGGCAGCGGGCCGCGGGTGGCGTCCTCTGTCTCATCCGTAACGTCCTCCAGGAGCAGGTCTGCTGACGCATCTGGAGGGAATCGGTCGGTGTGAAAGAAGGAAGGAAGAAAGAAAGAAAGAAGGAAAGAAAGAAAGAAGGAAGGAAGGAAGGAAGAAAGAAAGAAAGAAAGAAAGAAAGAAGGAAGGAAGGAAGGAAGGAAGGTAGGAAGGAAGGAAGGAAGGAGAAAGAGAAAGAGAAAGAGAAAGAGAAAGAAAGAAAGAAAGAAAGAAAGAAAGAAAGAAAGAAAGAAAGAAAGAAAGAAAGAAAGAAGGAAGGAAGGAAGGGATAGGCAAAGGAAAGAGAGAAAAATACCCAAAATATAAGTTTGCAGTTTTAAGAATCATGTTGATGACAAACCAATAAAAATCACGAAGACATCTCCGTATAGTTTCCTTTAAGAATACGTAATGACAAATTAGAAAAAAAGCAATAAAGGCATTAGCGTCAGAATTAAAGTATCCTGATCAGCAAAAATATGATTCAGCTAATATACATGTTCAACCAATACAGTTGAAGAAGACCTGTCCGTTTTATCACCCATTAAGAATAACGAGCCTCCCAAACACGGTCCCCGGCGACGAATGTCCTCCCCCTGGATAGTTTGACCCATTTTCCTTCCGGTGTAGGCGTAGCTAACAAACACACGTGTCGGCCCCCCGGGCTGGTATCGGCTGTCATATCGCACAGTAGCGGGGATTCATCAACGCTAACTACCGCCCATGGGGGCGGATTGCGTCGATTATGAGCGTGAAGCCCCTATCTCACTGGACCCGCGCCTCGCTGCGTCCAATATTGGAATTGTGTTACCCTCGACTTTATGATTTTTATAATGGGTACATCATGCAAAACATACAAATATGACTAAAAAGACAACAAAACCCACAAAGCTTAAAAAGATTCAATTTTTGTCGATGAAACTCGTTGAGCACTCTGTCAATTTGATTGGCCGCAGCGACGCCACCAGTGTGCCGCGGGTCCAGTAAGAGGGGACCTCGCTGCGTCCTAAATTGGATTTGTGTTACCCTTGACTTTTTAAAAATGGTTATATCATGCAAAATATACAAGTATGACTAAACAGACAATAAAACAAAAAAAGTCAAAGTTCATCGATGAAATTGGTTGAGAGCTTTGTCAAATCGCCCGGTCGCAGCGATGCCGCCAACGTTCCGCGGGTCCAGTAAGATAGGCTAAAGCTAAGCGGGTATATCACTGGGCTGCGCCTTATTGCAACACAAACTTTGAGAATTTTTGACAATTTTTTTCCTGCGGTCACACTGATGTGCTTTGCATTTGCGTATGAGGCCCACGTGAGCAGGTAACTTGTAACTGAATTGAAACCGATGTACAGTGACTGAAATGTATCAAAAAGAGATTCGCGGTGATGCAAAAAAGTCCGTTTTATACTACGTATCTATTTATTTTATTAAATTGCAACGTATGTGCAATGATATATTACTACGTATGTGTAATGATATATGTTTATAGCTTTATTAGGACTTTAATGATGTAACCTACAGGTCTCTTTGTTCTAGTTTGTATTCCCTCGTGACAGGCGTAAACAGGCATATGTCGGTAGGGTCGTGGGGCGTAACGGCAGAGTTTTCGGCCCAGAACCCAGCGGTCCCGGGTTCGAATCCCCTGACGCCACCGATCTTGTGCTCTTAAGAAAAGGGCACTTTGCACGACTTTCCTCACTCCACCCAAGTGTAAAAACGGGTATATTATGTGTGGGCCACGACACCAGCAATAATTGCACTGTTGCAATTCTAATGAAATAGAATGAAATAAGATAAAATTAGATAAAATAAAATAAGATAAAATAAGATAAAATAGAATAAAATAGAATAAAATAGAATAAAATAGAATAAAATAGAATAAATGAAATAAGATAAAATAAATAAATAAAAATGAAATAAGACAAAACAAAACAAAACAAAATAAAATAAAACGAAACGAAACAAAACAAAACAAAACAAAATAAAATAAAATAAAACTATGTCGATAGCGTGTGCCGGCACAATGCCTCGAGGTTAGACCGTGGAGGATTTGTCAGCCACAGTTTTAATATGAGACAAATGAGAATACGCACAGTTATACAGCGCTTCTAGTTGATTAATGGCGGGGTCACACCTGATGTAGGCTAATGTACGACTTTGGTGCCATAACATTTCCCAAGTCGGTTGTGACAGAAACAACCCTCGGCAGGGATCTAAGACAGCCTTGGAGGGTTTTTTCCATTTCGTTCCATTTCGCACTTCCTGTAATTCCCTTTTTTGTCCATTTCGTTCTATTTCGCACTTTCTGTAGTTCCATTTTTTATCCTTTTCGTTCCATTTCCTTCTTTCTGTACACCGCTGTTCTGTAATAAGACAATCGAGTTTTGAAGACATAAGCAGAAATATCTAAAGAATTTCCTCAGTTTGAGATCGCGCGATTATCGTATGAATTTATTACTTTAGTGATTACGTGTCGATCGCACGATGCATGTGACCGGGCGGTTACAGGTTGTTTCGCTACATTGTCAGTCCGCTACAGTACGTTTCGCTACAGTACGTTTCGCCACATGGTACAAAGTTATTTCGGTACATGGTTATTTCTTTCGCTACATTTGAATGTTATTTCGCAAGATTTAGGAAAGGTAGCGCCGCTGATATACCACGATGGGTTTATTTGTCTATGTCTACAGCATAACGAGAAGTTCGGACTTATAAAAGTTAAAGGTGTTTTACAAGTTGCCTCCACCAGGCCCCGCGGATCGCTGGGGAAATAGTAGAAATTGGCTAAATAGAGTGAATTGAATGATGAGAGCCGGCGAATAAAACCCGCCATGGCCAAACTCCCCTGGCAAATATTTTCCCTATTGCCGGCGCGGTTAGTCTGGTAGAGATTATGTTACAAGAGGCCTAGGCGTGAGATATAGAGGGATGTTTGTTTTAGAGACGAACTGACAATAAAATTTCGAAGAGGTAGTGTCGCCGATAAAAGGTGGCTGGTTATTTGTCTTATGTCTGAAGGTGTATATTGTAAAATCCCAAGGTGCTTCACAAGAGGCGTGAGACATAGAGTGAGGTCTGTTTTAGAGACGAAGTGACAATTAGATTTCGAATTATTTGTCTTATGTCTGAAGGTGTATATTGTAAAATCCCAAGGTGCTTCACAAGAGGCGTGAGACAAAGGGAGAGGTCTGTTTTAGAGACAAAGTGACAATTAGATTTCGAAGAGGTCAAGTAGCTGATATAAAGCGACTGGTCATTTGTCTTATGGCTGAAGGAGTACACTTGTAAAATCCAAAGGTGTTTTACAAGAGGCGTAAGACATAGGGAGATGTCTATTTGTGTTAAACACAGTGACAATCTAAAGGTGTTTTTGTTCATATAACACGTTCTATGAGTTGCCTAGCCAACCTAGTTTTCAAGTCAAGGCAGCAGCCTAGTATGTACATATACACTGCGTCCAGTTCGTCAGACATGCCGATATCAAGTAACGGTGCTAATGCAAATCAAAGTTGTCAGACATTGGCAAGGCATGGATCGTTTTGTGTAAGGATTAAAGAGCTCAGAAGAGACACAAGATCATACATACAACGCCTTGAGGTCTTTGAATTTTGAAGTAGGCGACAGCATAATGAGATGGCGCCTGGCTAGGGTTTGCACTTGTTTAAGCCCCAGGTGTCACAGAATAGATGTAAGGGTGATTCCCACGTGAATTTAACACGGAACCTACTTGTGTTTTACAGGCTAAATGATGGTGAGATTGTTCATGGCGTTTTGCTATAGCTACAGAAAAACACTACGGGCTCTCCTGCAATAGCTTTCTATAGCAAACAAGGAAGTGTTGAATTCAAAATCTTGCAAAATTATCTCACCTTACAAGAATTATTTATCCAATCTGTTCTATTTTCAACGACTCTAATTTAGCAATACCTTCAGTATCCTATCAGGTAAACGTCTGTAAACATTTTGCTCTACTCTAAACAGTTCGCACGCATGAAGCGTCGAGTGCTCAATGTCACTTACCTGTCAATACCGTCAGCACAACGATCAAGACAAACGCCTTTAGCAGCAACCTTCCATCTGTGATAACAGTTCTCCGTTCATGAAGTTCGTGCAACATGTCCGTTGTGATTTTAGCTGACGTCTTGCTGAAGCCAACAAAGTGTTGTATCTGCCGTAAAGCTTGTGTCAGACAATCGCAACGGGAAAGGGAAGCATATCTCCTTTCTGAAGAGCAACCACCAAACGTTACTTGAGAGAGGGTAGTGATTCTACTCGTTCGCAATCAATGGAACTCCTCGCCAAGGCAGATTCTAGAGGCGCAGCGGAACGATAAAAACGTCAAAACCATTTCGTCATCCTGCGATAGTTATGCCCAAATCGAGTGGTGCAGGCAGCTCTCACGTACAAGTTGCACGGACACCGGCATCCAAGTGTCCACTTCAGTTTGATCACCAATTCTTTCCACGAGCCTTAGCAGGACACAAGCATCGGTCATCGCTCTAAGAGCTCCGTTATGCTGATGGTATTGCTCGCAGGCATTCTTCCTAAACCTCGCATAACCGCCTGAGGCCGTATCCAATCCTACTCAAGGGAGATATGCACGCCAGAGTCCTTTAGGGCAAAGGAGAAATCAGTTCTCCATCCATCCACCTCCGGCCCGTCACGTCAACTCCGTGCCAGATTGCGCTGATAAGCCTGGCATTGCCGCGTCAGGCAGTTAGCTTCCCGGCGAATCGCCGATGGAGGGTGCGATACCGCCCGGCCTCACGGGCTTATCGGCGAAGATCGCGGAACGAGTCGTCAGGATTGTAGCGCTGCCATCTCCGTTGACGCAGCCGCGTGAGTAACTCCGCACACTGTAGGTAATGGAGATGGTTATTGGTGAGGAGATGAATCGGAGTCGCCGCACTTCGTAGCCACTCTGCGCTGCTGATCCAAACAAGCCGCTCTCTTTAAGTTCTTTTGACCATCTGATAGCGCAGTCTTCTTCGGTTGGCGGAAAGTTCTGCTCGCCGTGGCTTTAGTTTTAGTGTATATCAGGTATAGCCACACGTAGGCGTTATACACCAGCTCTGCAGACACAGAGCGATGGCTGGTTATATCAAACGAGCAAACGTAGCCTCGCCGTATTTAACCTTGTCGACGACTAGTTGCACTCAACGATAAATTCTATCTGCAGGTTTTAGTGTTCAAGTATAACCACACTTCGGCGTAACACACTCGCTCGGCAGACAAGCGGCGATGGTTCAAAACATAACAAGACATCGTTATGTGAAGGTATCTGGCAAGGATGCACGTACCGCACGGTCTAAGTTCCACTCTTCGATAATTCTAGCAATCATAGGTTTAAAACTTTGTATATATGATTCTGCCATTTTTCATGTTCCTCTTCAGAAGCAAACGATCATCTATCAAACGTTTTGTTTGAACTGACATGCTTCTAAAAGTTGAGTTGAAATATTTAGGATACACTTGCGGATCAGTCAAAGACATCGATCTAAATGCACTGCGACGGATGGCAGCTGCAAGTTTCTGTTGGACTAACATATGAGAATGTAAATGGACAGAAGCTGTTCACTCTACTATTGTTTTGCTTCAACTTCTGCGAATAGAAGAGGACGCAATAGTTCCTTTAAAAAACTTGCATACGCGTAGAGGGAGCTCTTTGAAATGCTATTAAGGACAAAAATCATTTTCGGACCATTCAGATTTTTGCCTTTCTTTGATGTCTCTGGAGACGTTTTTGAAGCAGTAAATCTCACTAAAGCCTCCTTCAAACATTCCCGTTCCTCAAGGCACAGTCTGAGACATCGTCGCCTCAAGACTTCTGCTCCAAAGCGTCGTCTGTAAGAGATACCAGTCTCCCTGTGCTCCACACCGCCTTAAGGAATCACTTTAAGTCTCCCACTATTGCTGCAGGGTTTCGCCAAGAAAAGCCTCAGCGAACACGAGCTGACAAAGGAACACCACTCGGATGGGTTTGAAAGATTCCTCTCCTGAAAAATAAAATAAAAGCATTAAGTATGATGTTTGCGTTTCTTAACCTTTGGCATGATTTAGTATTAATGAATTGCAACTTCTTCATCTGCATTTCTAATTAATGATCGTTGCATCGTCTTTCATATATCCAATGTGACAATTCGTACTAACATGTTTTCTATTACACCGCTTTACTACGAAACACCGTATTGCTGTAAAATGTTTGCACGACGCACTCTTGATGCAAAAGTGAAACCTTTGAGACACCGTTAACAGCGTCCAAAAATTGACATATTTGCCAACGATTTTTCAGTTAGCGCTCATCAAAGCTCTAGATGTTTTCTAAAGATATCTCAAAGATGTATCGATGATTTCCAAGGTCTTTCAGCCACCTTTCAGTGATCTTCAAGTTATTTTCCGATGACCCTTTAGTGATACCTTATGTATTTTAAGTATCTTTCAGGGATCTCAAATGTTTTTCGAAGATTTTATAGTTAGCTTTGGATGACCTTCAAGGTTCTCCAAATGCTTTCGAAAGTCTTTGAACCATCTTTTAACAATCTTCAAGGTCTTTCCATGATCATAAGGATGCTAAAATGGCATTTCGGGGATCTCCATGGTCTTAAAAAGATCTTTCAATCATCTTTCAGTTATCTTCGAGGTCCTCCAATTGCTTTTCAGCACCTCCAGAGTCTTTCAACCATCTTCCAATGATATAAACTGCCAATGTTCTTTTTTTATTCTTGCGCCCAGCAGTTGCCCAACACTTTCCGTCGTTTGTAAATGGGGCCAAGCAACACGTTATTTTGCAGCCATCTCAAAACATTCTAACCTTGAAACGACTCCCGAAACTTACTGCTTTCGTTATACTGAGTCTTTGTGACACGTCATTACTTGGAGCAGTTCCGAACATAGATTCTCATTAAGATCACGCCTCGTTCAATTTGTACGGAGAACCGCGAGGCAGTTAGGGCTTCCGGGTCACATTAAACTCCTATCGGGGTCAATAACGCACTTCTGATCCAAGGCGAAACAAAATTGAAGGGTGTTCGGCCCAGAACCCAGCGGTCCCGGGTTCGAATCCCCTGACGCCACCGATGCTGTGCCCTTGGGAAATGCGCTTTACACGACTTTCCTCACTCCGCCCAGGCGTAGAAATGGGTATTATTGTTCTCTGTACGTGGCACCGTTGAAATAAGTTATGGAAAACTTGAGTGCAGTGCCACATCGTCCTTGTCTGTCCAAAAGACGACGTAAAGCAACAAAATATCTAAAGAATGATATTGGCAGAAACGCTGTGAAAGAATGTTATCTTTTACCGTTATCTCATAATTTTGACATAAATCGTTTTACCTGATGTATTGGTGTACAGTGGAATACATTGATGTAAAATACAGAAGCGATATTATGCCAAACCGTTTTTGCATGGAACTGTTCATATCGATGGCCATGAAAAACAAGTATCAAACCCCGGAAGTGATTCAAGATATTAGTCTTTCTGGAGAAAATTGATGTGACTACCACGCGATTGTACATGCGATACGGAAAAAAACGTCAAACCCTTTAAAGCAATCACAATTTTAGCTAAGTCGTTGCTACAGTCAAATAAAACGATTCCATCTATGCGCGTACACTATCTCTTTACACGCTTTTACAGAGCCGCTACAACCGCCGCCAGTAGCGAGTGAAATATCTTACCCTCTGCTTACGCTAGCACATTTACTGTGCCTTGGGACACGTCTTCGCTTTGTTCTCAGGTGATAAATTGCATCGGGGAGAGGTACAGACGCCTTCGAGGAACGCTCGAAGCTAAAGGAGCTCACATGCGCATCAACTAGCGACATCTTCATTCGTCATTAGCGTGGGAACTCTCTGTCCTTTTTCCTGAGTCAGTAAAATTTCCTGGTGCGTACGTGATCTTAACTAAAACACGTTGTTTCTTTGTTTAAACCTTAAAGTTTGTTTTTGCCAGATCGTTCTGCAGGCTGCATTTCATTGAACATTGAACGAGAGAACACGGTGGAGGAATTGCAATTAAAGCGGGACCTAAAAGCTGATCGTTTGAGCGATAACATGCCGTTGTTGGACGGATGAATGGTTACCACCCTACCCAATGAGAAGAAACCGCTATCTCAGTTTCTATCTATAAAGGCGGTATAACCGCCATTCTGCGTAACACACCAGCTTCTGTATCTGTATCTATATAGCCGGTATAACTGCCATTCTGCGTAACACACCAGCTTCTGTATCTGTATCTAGATATCTGGTATAACCGCCATTCTGCGTTACACACCAGCAATGAAGTACATGGTTGTATCGCATCAGCAACACTATGATATAGGGCCATGCCCGGGCGACACAGGTGGATTAAGGTATCTCATACCCGGCGCCATGATTATTATCAAATGGTAGCCCCGAAAACTCAATTGACGTGGTAGATAAAAAACTATACATCAACCGATTCTGCAATGCCATATATGTATGTGCTGTACCTCTAATTTTGTTTTGAGATAGCTTGATCTATCTTAGTGTCATAAGGACACGTTGTTGAAAATGACCGTAAATGCCAAATACTGGCCACGACAAATTGAACTGGATGAACGCACAATAATAGTTTAACAAATGGCGTGCGCTTCCTGTAGCATTTGTAGCACGCTGAAGAACATTGTGTCTTCAATATAAACAATGAACACAAGCGCATCGAGTCGAGTCTATTTGTGCTAGTCAATGCATGTCCTTTGCAATCCGGCCGCCATTTTCTGGTCCCTTTCATGCAACGTTTTCTTTTCCCTCTGTGCCTTGTCTCTGTCCCTATGTCTCTCTTTGTCTCTCATTTCTCTTTCTCAATTCTGTTTCTCTCTTTCGTTCTCTCTCTCTCTCTCCCACTTTCTCTTACACGCACTCTCTCTCCCTATGTGTCTACCTCTCCCTCTTTCCGTCTCCATCTCTCTCTCCTTCCCCCTCCCCTCTCCGTCTCCCTCGCCCTCTGCATCTCCGTCTCTCTTATTCTCTCTCTCTCTCTCTCTCTCTCTCTCTCTCTCTCTCTCTCTCTCTCTCTCTCTCTCTCTCTCCCTCTCTCTCTCCCTCTCTCTCTCTCCCTATTTCTCTCTCTCTCTATATCTATCTCTCTCTCTCTCTCTCTCTCTCTCTCTCACTCTCTCTCTCTCTATCTATCTATCTATCTATCTATCTATCTATCTTTCTATCTATCTATCTCTATCTCTCTCTCGCTGTCTTTCTTCCCGTCTCTGTCTCCCTATTTCTCTCTCAGTGCTAAGATGCTGCTTCATGAATATGACGTCAGAATGATTGATGTGCGCCTGTGCGTGTGTGCGCCAGACCCCCCTGCAGGGCTGAGTCGCGGGGCATCGCGGTCAGCAGGCATTACCGCCCGAATAAATCACTTGGAAACCCGAGCGCCTGGAGGCTAGGCTTTTCTTCAGGTGTTGCACTGTGAAGTTTAAAAGATGGATAAGCTAAGAAGCTAAACTTCGACTGTTCGTGCCAAGAAAGAGAAACGCTAAGTCAGGTATGGGGCTGTTGTAATCGAGAAAGTTTCCTCGTACGTTACGTTGATGAAGGTTAGACATCCAGGTAGTAAGATACGCCAAAAATAGTTACTCAAGAAACTGGATAACATTTTGATACAGTAAGACGTTTCAGACAGCATCCGCTGTCTTTCGTCAGTGATGATAATACATGTAGGACTGGGAAACCAGGTTTTATACCAAAACTTCCTCGTACGTTCTTTTCGACCAATACAATAGACCGAAAACGACAAACCAAACTTGTCTAGATATAGCCAACACTAGAATCTGTCTCCTTTTGTACACTAATGCCAAGCACTTGCCGCATGCATGTATGTTTCCCATAAGGCAAGTAGCCTGCGGGCACGAACTTGCAAATAACTTTTATGACTAATCGCCAGACCACACATTTTGTGGAACACATTCCCGTAGTGCAATGATGACGTAGCTTGTGTCCCTATGGGCTATATATAGCCGCATGTGTAATTTATCCGTCCATTACTTGAAATGATAAACGATGTGGATTCCATCTAGGAGATTTTCGAAGGATTATGTGCTTATGAGAATCCCACAATCTCCAGGGAAGGCTCATTTAATCTTTCTTTAAGACTAGAGAACTCCAGACTCCCAGTTCACAATGAATCATGCAACAATGTCATATAAAACTTGAGATGGAAAGTGAAAGTCATTTTGGCAACTTCCTTGTAGTATCAAGTAAGTTTTCAAGTATCTTATAATACGAAATTTATTTTTTCATTTATCTATTAATCTTTCGGATGGTCCCTTCAGTTAACAATGTAACTGAAATATACTAGAAGTTTACATTTTGTCCACAGAGCCTAATTTGAATCCACACATGCACATGGCCGGAGGTGTATTAAACTGTAAAAATGTAACCAAAAAAAATAACATTTTCTTGCGATTTTCATGGTTAAAATCCTAGTTATTTTAAATTTTGTGCACATTCATGTACTCAAGTTCTTGCACGTCTTAGCATTTGAGTTTGTGTTGCAAGCTAGGGGTAAACTTGTGTGCTCTTTGTTGGCTGTTGACTGATTGTCCTCAAAAAATGGGAAAATCCATTCTCTACCGGGAATGTGATCTGCCCTCCAAGTGATTAATTTGTGCGATGAAAGGAGCCGAATCGACAAAACAGTATCGTTGGTTTCCAGGGACTCTAACAGATGTAATAGACCGTCTTGTAGTCACCTTATTTCCTCATCAATTCTTTACCCGGTGTAATTGTCATGTCATGTGCCTCGGGGGCGTCAGAAGTACAGTTTACAATGAATTATGCGACGCTACCACATTGAATAGAATGGCAATTTTGAATAAAAAAACAATTTTGGAAGTTTTGTCTGTTAGTCGATACACATAGATTGTTTTACATATCATTATCATCTATCTTCTGCAATCATTTGTATGCTTAGAAAAAATGTAAGAAATCCAGATATGCTGGTGAATCATAGATATTGTCTGCAAACTTGTTTCGCTCTCTTAGCTTTCAGGTTTATCTTGCAAGCCTAGGCACACTTAGGCGTTCTCTGTTGGTTGTAGAGTGCCTAGATACGAAATATCTATAGTCTTCCTATTCCCGGGAAAGTAATTTGCCGTCAAAGTGATTGCGATTTGTGCGATGAAAGAGGGAGGATCGACAAAACAGTAACGTTGGTTTCCAGGGACTCTAACAGATGTAATAGACTATCTCGTAGTCACCTTATTTTCTCCCCAATTCTTTACGCGGAGTAACTGCTTGCCATGCCGTGTGTCTCGAGGGCGTCAAGCTCTTCGAATGGTACACTGAAAGTCTTCTAAGGAGAGACACACCTTCTTATACCGTCAGTATAGCTTATAAATGATCGTTTTAAGTAAGAAACTGCATCATGAGGCGGTTTACAGCTCTGGTGATACAGATAGGAGCGCCGAACAACCGCCATTAGGAGCTATCACTACACCATGGTCCTGTCCTTCGTGCTGAACTGTTGTTGTGTTAATGCAGCTCCAAATGGAAGGCGTGCAGATGTAAACAACAATGTCTTCATGAAAAGGTTTGTGATTCTGCTCAAGTACCACCGTGACGGCTAATTGCGCTCGCTGGTGGTCTGATAACAGGGATAGAAAATGAGTCTAAGACTAGTAAGAGTAAAAGGATTCATCTGCAGAACTGTTGTACGAATACAAATAAAAACGTTTCTGTCCTTTGGCTGTAATTTTTCATACCGTTGTGACTCTACGTTTTATCCCTGGCTACCGCTCTTGAATAAGCAACACTTGCAGAAGCTTGCCGTTGAATATCTAGTTCCTCCTTTACTTTATGTATCTATCGCTTTGCAGGGGAACTTGAGTGAGTAAATCGTCTATAAAGAGCAGGAAAAATGCCTGCCAACTCTCGGGCGACCCCTCCGGAATTGGAACACGATGATTAGGTTGATCCTACAGCACCCTGGATGATTCATTAAAACCCCGTAGCGCGGCTGATGGCGGCTATTCGGCAGCCCGGGCTCATTGGTGTTCCGCTGCAGACGCGGTGTTGTCGCGCGTTTCACGCAGTATCTGTCACGCCCGTGCTTAACGGGATCCTTTATTAGGCCGTGTCGATTCGATTATATCGATGGCATCTCCTGGGAACCGCAAAACTGATGCGAGCGTGTGAACAAAAGGTTTGGCAAGAAAAAGATTGCCTTCATTATGAAATGTACGTGGTCAGGAAGGTTGAACGAATGACTAAAAACACACAAAGTCTGGTACAATGTACCTAAAATAGATTCTTCATGTTAGTGCTTTCACGTTTTTTTGACTTTTTACTTGACACCACATCAGTATCCGTTTTTTTTAAATATTTTGTGTGCAATTTATGGCATCACATTTTCGCTTAGCGGGTTCCCAGGCCATAGTTCCATGGGTTATTAGGCCATGTCGATTCGATTACATGGATGACATCCTCTGGGAACCACAGGACTGGTGCGAGCGTGGGAACAAATAGTTTGGCAAGGAAAAAAGTTTCCTTCATTAGTAAATATAAGTGGTCAGGGAGGTTGAACAAATCACACACAAAGTATCATATACCGAAAATAGGTTCTTCATGTTTGTGCTTTCGAATCCCCTGACGTCATCCTTGGGAAAAGGCGCTTAACACGACTTTCCTTACCCCACCCAGGTGTAGAAATGTCATTCACTGTACGTGGCACTGTTGAATAAGTTATGAAAAACTTGAGTGCAGTGCCACGTCGTCCTCGTCTGTCCTAAAAAGTAAAAACACATTCTTTGACTTCGGACTTGATTTTTGGCCAGCTGCTTTGTATGATTTACAGTATGGTCGCAAACGTTTTCTTCGGAAACGGAGTAAAATTGATGCGCGCGCGGATGTCATCCATTTACTCTTATCAACACGGCCGTGCTTAGTGTGTTCCTGTATTACCCAATCAGTCAGGGCAACGACCCTCAGCGGCGATGATTACTTCTTCCTGACAACGCGACGTGATCAAACTGTCAAAACTCTAATACATACTTTACTCTCTGGCTGTTTTACTTGTAAGTAGTGTACACAGAGATTTGGATTGTGACAACAATGTGTGATTTAAACCTGTGTGTTGGTTTTTGGAGCTTACGCGTTGGATTCACGCTACATACTTCTTTTCACTGTTTATGAAAAAAAAAGATTTCTTCGAAACAATCCGATCTCTGTATCTCATTTCTGACCATTATTTCTTCCTTATAAAGTACCTTTTTCTGCCTCACTTTTCCTCGGATTCTTTTTTATTCCCTTCACCTAAACCGAGATCGCCAGGGATAAATAAAGATGTTACGCACAAGATGGAAGACAAATCCTCAGGAGACCTTGCAAAATCCAAGTAGTACCTAAACAATAATAGAATGTGCTGTTCGCGCGCACTACATTGCGTCAAGTGACCCCAGACACTGATTGTTCGCGCTATTTCTTTTTTGTTAGCTACTTGAATATGATATACAGCACAGCAGAAAATGACTTCCAGTCTATGACCTGTCGTTGGCATTCATCCAAATTATACCCGATCTTCTGACCATTTGCCCCCAGAAGTCGTGCTCAAACCTGTTCTAAATGTGATTAACCATCGCAAAGGCCGCACAAAAGCACACATGGTGTCGATATACAACATGTTGTTAAACACCTAAAACTCAGAGGAGTATTTGATACACAGGAAAGCACGATCCGAAGACGCGATTGTCGAGATAAATTACCTAAGTGACAGGTGGTTCAGACAGTTTTATCACACCTGATACGAGCTGTCTCTATAAAGCAGCTTTAAGTAGGCTTAGAAGACATGATTGGGATATTGGTGGTGTTATGTACATGTAGAGTAGACAATCCTAACAGCGTGCAAATATGTGCACACGTTAGATACTATTTAGATATTAGAAACTATAGTGTAAACGACAGTTAAGTCCAATTTATTTATATACTCACATACCGTGTTGTTGCTATCTTTACCTTGGGTAAAGATGACAGAATAAAATGAAATGAAATAGAATGAAATAAAATGTTAAAATCAGTTTATTTACTTTTGTGTATCTCTAGTTGTAGAAGGCTCCGTACTTTGGTTGTATCAGTTAAGTTCTACTTAGATTTGCTGTCCTTGAATACAAAACAAAGCCAAATCGTTTGGAGGCTTGGACTTTAAACATAGTCATATCTTAGTTATTCCTGTATATAATACCCATTACTGTTTAAAGATCTCTGGGGTAAATAATAATTTCATATATTGTTTCAACTGTTCTTCAATTCGCAAGGAGTAACTTATTTTATTTGAACAGCTTGATTCAGAGTTGGAAGACTGATTGCAACTCGTAGTCGTAACTCCCACCAGAAGAGACGACGGCGAAAAATGGAACGTCGGGAGTCCAAAAGCCTCTATGACAGGTGCTTACGCGTTACGGCGGGTGATATCCATACCAGGTCATTCAGCGTGCCATTATAAGGTCCCAAGTGCACACTGGGGGCTTCAAGTCAGAGCCCTGTCTGTGGTATCGTCATCAATCTAGTCTGTACACGAGCGTAGCGTTGAGAACATGGTTACTATACAGCTTACGGCGTGTTTCATTCGCGCAATGTAACCCCGTTTACCATTTTAGGGTCACAAGAGGGCACTTGAAGCGTCACATAGGAACCCTACATGTCGCACCATCATAAATCGCGTAGCCTCGATATCTCTTACTACAACGTACAACTGTCCTGCCTTATAGTCAGATGCAAAGCGTGTTTTATGAACGCAAAGACGCCAGAGTAACTCTGTTTACCATATCGCAAGATCGCAAGGGGACACTGGAATTCACGTTGAAGCCATTAATACAGTAGCGTCATAGATCTGTTCTGTACAAGAGCTTAGCATTGACTTACTATACAACTTACGGCGCGTTTTATTCGCGTAATGTTACTCTGTTTACCATTTTAGGGTCACAATAGGACACTGTAAGCGTCACATTGGAGCCATGGAATTATATAGTATCGACATAAATCATAAATCTGTTTTTGTACAAGAGTGACGCCTTGAGGTGTCAGTATAACCTACGCCGGTCCGTCCTTACAATAATGTGTGCAACGGCATGTTTTATTCCCACAAGGTAACTCACAGGTTCACAAGAGGACACCGGATGTTTTATTGTAGTATCTTCATGAACAACTTTTTTCCAGCAACGTAGTCTTGGGTCGTTACGTACACCAATCGAACAACTTTTAGGTTGGTCCTGAATTAGAATCAGGTGCGCAACAGCGTGTATTCTTCATAAAGGATCTCAAGAGTACACTGTGGGATTTACGATGGGGGCTTTGCACACGAAGCAATCATAAATCTACTTCATACTTTGCCGGGGGGACGGGAGTGTAGATTACGCCCATGTGCGGGGTGGCTCTTGGAGTATCCGGTCCCATGAGGGCTTTATGTGGCGCCCCTGCCCGGCCCTGGGGCAAATCATGAATCTCTTACGTATCGTCTGTGGTCGTTAATCATTCCGTAGTGGATGACTCCGTAGTTTATTTGTAGGATACACAAAGTTGATGTCAATATTGTGTCTTCGAATCGAGTTTCTTGGCATGGGTGCTTACAAAAATTTAAGGGGATATGTTTTTGGTGCCATGTTTCTGAGCTAGCAGGCTGCTAGCGTGAGACATCCGCGCCTAAGATGGGCTGGGGCATAGTAAACGGCTGTACTTGTCGCTGTTGTGATGAATGGTCCCAGAAATCTCCACCGTCTCTCAGAGAAGCCGAGTCACCTCTTCGAAAATTCTCCCGCCATGGCTATCCCCAATGAGTCGGTACCATTCATCTTAGAGTAAGTTAGACAGTTGAGAGCCGGCACCGAGAAGTAACAGTGTAGTAAAGATGTAAGAGGTCTGCTTGGATAAAAGCTAGATTTAATGAGAGATATCCGCGCCTAAGACAGGTTGGGCCGTCGCAAACAGCTTCAACACCGCTGTTGTAATAAATGGTAAGAGAAAGCTCTGACGCTTGGAAAAGCCAAGGTCACCCCTTCTCTCGCCATGGCAGTCCCCAATTGATACATTTGTCTTAGAGTGAGTTAGACAGTCACATTGAGTGCGAGTTCTAGTAATCACATATTCTAGTAATGATGTAACAACATTTCACTTGGGACATCCGCGCCTAGATGGGCCGGGGCATAGCAAACGGCTTTACTCGTCGCTGTTGTGATGAATGGTACCAGAAATCTCCACCCTCTCTCAGGGAAGCCGGGGTCATATCTTCTCCCGCCACGGCTATCCCCAATGGGTCGGTACCATTTATCTTAGACTAAGTTAGACAGTTGAGAGCCGGCACGGAGAAGTAACAGTGTAGTAAAGATGTAAGAGGTCTGCTTGGGTATAAACTAAATCTAATGAGAGATATCCGCGTCTAAGTTAGATTGGGCCTTCCCAAACAGCTTTAAAATCGTTGTTTTGATAAATGGAACGAGAAAACTTCGCCGCCGCTCGGTAAAGCCAGGATCATCCCACGGCATTTTCTCTCGCCATGGCAGGACCCAATGGGTCGGCATATTTATCTTGGAGTGAGTTAGACAGTCGCCTTGAGTGTCGAGAAGCAACATTCTAGTAAAGAGGTTAGAGATCTGCTTGAATGGGTAAGAACTAGTACGAGAAAGCTTTGTCACCGCTCGGAAAATCCGGGGTCGCCCTTCTCTTGCCATGGCAGGCCCAAATGGGTCGGCACATTTGTCTTAGAGTGAGTTAGACAGCCGCGTTGAGTGCGAGTAGTAACATTCTAGTAGTAGTGTAACTACATTTCACGTGAGACACCCGCGCTTAAGATGGGCTGGGGCTTAATATGTCGCTGGTGCGATAAATGGCCCACCGCCTCTCAGTGAAGTCGGGGGCGCCCTTTTCTTGCCATGGCAGTCCCCATAAGGGCTAGCAGTTTTATGTCAGTAAGTTAGACAGCTGCACTAAGTTCCAAATAGTAACAGCAAAGGTGTAACGACCCTACTTAAGTATAACTACAGTTCGGGAAAAAAATCCATGTCTAAGATAAACTGGGGCACAGCAAACAGCTTTACTGTTGTGATAAAAGGTAAGAGACATCTTCGCCGCTGCTCTGGTAATCCAGGGTTGCACAATGGCAGACTATCACAATGGCAGTACCTTATGAATTGACAAATTTCAGATGACCATACAAAGATATCATAGCGTGCTCTTGGCATGGTCATCATCAAGGTCACAGCAACGCTATGAGATCCCCTCTGAATGTTTATAAACCCTACTTATTTGGAACTGATAGGTGCTTTTCCATTGCAAATAAGGCGCGCACAAATACTAATATCGATAAGTGTGGTGGGCTTTTATAGCGTGTTCACGGTGTAGTCATCATTAAGTACACGGCAATGGGTCGAGGTCCCATCATCGGCTAAGATAGACAGCCGCATTGAGTGCGAAGTAGTAACAGAGTAGTAATAGTGCAACAGACATTTTATGTACAATCCACATTTTACGAATTACATCCAGACTTAAAACAGACAGCAGCAGAACAAATGGCTTCACTTGCTGTTGCTGTGATAGATGTTACAAGAAATTCCACCGCCTCTCGGTAAGGCCGGGGTCACCCGCTCGCCATCTCGCCATCTTAGAGTATGTCAGACAGCCGTGTTGAGTGCTAACAGTGTAGTAATGGTGTAACCGTCCTGCTTAGGCACGAACTACATTTCACGAAAGACATCCGTGCTTAGGTTTGGACGCAGTTGTGATGAATGGACTTAAAAAGCTCTGCTCCGTCCCAAGAAAGCCGAGGTCACCCCCACTCTCGCTACGACAGTCCCTTATGGGTTGTCACATTTATCGCATTAAGTGCGAAGTAGTTGCAGAGTAGTACTGGTGTAACAGACATTCAAGGTACAATTTATAATTTACGAGAGACATCCACGCCTAGAATATGCTGGGCAGAATACACGGCTCTACATGCTGCTCAACGGTTGTGATAGATGGCCCGAGAAATTTCCAGAGCCTCTCAGTGAAGCCGGGGTCGCCCCTTCTCTCGCCTTGGCAGTCTCTAGTGGGTTTGAGACAGTCACCGCAAACATTTTGTCCAATACTGTAGCAACATGTGACTTTAGCGCTGCCGCAAACTCAAAGCCACCGCGAACACTCCATTATCGCCTTAGCGCGAAATAAAAACCATGCGAATTAAATGCATTTACGGTATTTCAACAGCTGCTTCACCTTCTGAATTTATTTATTTATTTATTGGCTGTTTAGCAAGCAGAGGCAGGGCTGCCCAAGTAGCCTATGGCTTTTACCACGACAAGAGATTACAATGGAAGTTTTGACATGGAAAGCATAACGAGCGATAACGCTATTCTAAATACATGCACATATTAAAAACTATCGTATACAAATTATCTTAAACAAGATTGGCAATGGAAAAATGACATTGCCATGGCGACGGTTGTTGTTGTGCGTGATGTGTTGATGTATTATGTCTGTGGTACTGTAAATTGCTGTACGTATCCGCCGGGATCCGAGGCCATTTCGTGCAGTGACATGTTGAGTCATGTTTCCACTTAATAAGCACCAAATGAGTATAGGTTATGGGGTCACAAACCTGTTACCTGAGTAACCTTTGGCATAACTATCTTTCAACCAACACCTGCCTTCACGTTGATGACAGGAGTTTAACGAAAGCTGATCACACAATATCTGCTTGGAGATGAATGAAACCTAATCACACAATATCTGCTTGGAGATTAATGAAAGCTCATCACAACATCGGCTTGGAGATGAATGAAAGCTAGTCACAATGAAAGCTAATCACAACAACTGCTTGGAGATCAATGAAAGCTAATCACAATGAAAGCTAATCACAACAACTGCTTGGAGATCAACACAATGAAAGCTAATCACAACATCTGCTTGGAGATGAATGAAAGCTCATCACAACATCGGCTTGGAGATGAATGAAAGCTAGTCACAATGAAAGCTAATCACAACAACTGCTTGGAGATCAATGAAAGCTAATCACAATGAAAGCTAATCACAACAACTGCTTGGAGATCAACACAATGAAAGCTAATCACAACATCTGCTTGGAGATGAATGAAAGCTTATAACAACATCTGCTTGGAGATGGACGACATCTAACCACAGAACATCTGCTTGGAGTTAAATGAAAGCTGGTCACACAATATCTGTATGGAGATGAATTAAATCTAATCACACAACATCTGCTTGGAGACGGACGACATCAACTCGCATAACATCTGTTTGGAGTTTAATGAAAGCTGATCACACAACATCTGCTTGGAGATGAATGAAACCCAATCACACAACATCTGCTTGGAGATGAATGAAATCTAATCACACAACATCTGCTTGGAGATGAATGAAATCGAATTGAACAATATCTGCTTGGAGGTGAATAGATCGAAACACACATCTGCTTGGAGATGGATGAAATCTAATCTAATCACACAACATTTGCTTGAAAATGAATGAAACCACAAACAGTGATTGACAGCGTATAAAACACATTGAAAAGAACATTGTCAAACGTTTTAAGTCAAACTTGTACGTAAACTTGTGAATAAAATATTTCAAACTGTCCAATGAACCCCAACTGTGGCCCAACATATACACCACATGTCCTTTATACACACCCATAATTAACAAGCACATGTGAATAACAACACTTTAAACAAAGGCCATAGCAGCGCAGATATCATATCCAGGCTCAACATTGCCCATCATGAAATGCAACGCATATTTGCTTGCCTGTGACATGCCAATGCCACATGCCACATACCAGCTAGCCACATGCCAATGGTTGACAACATTCCTCATTCCGATGGTCCCAAGAGACATTCTCTTCTTCCAACTGATACAGATCTCTACATCCAAGGTATGCAAGGGATTAACATTCTCATTCCGATGGACCCAAGAGACACTCCTGTCTCCAATTGATACACATCTCTATATCCGCATTCCAACGAATCCAGATGGTAACCATCTGATAATAATTCCTTCCTAGCAACCACATTTTGATAAACCATAGGAACCAAAATAACCAGATTTGACATTTCAACTGTACAGCGATGAGAGGAACACCCTGGGATTGTTGACAAAGAAAAGTTGAGTCAGGTTTCCACTTAAACAGTCTACACACAGGACCCACGAACCAGGTACATCGTACATCAGATACGGTAAAACTGGATATGTTTGCAAAGGTTTTATTTTGCAGTAGATAGATCATGCAGAGTAATCTGCATTTTTGTTTAAGTGTGTGGTTGATACAAGGAGGTATGCAGGAAGAAGAAATGCCGGTGGTTGTTTTAAGCTTACACTAAAGAGGTCATCACAAAAAAAGCAAACTTTAAGACCACAGCGAACATTTCTCCTTTCACGGCAGGATGGTAGAATGGGAGTCGGTGGGTCTGTGTAAGCGAAGAACAATTGGACCAAAGGTACTGTGGACTTGTATATCTAACTAAACCAGGAGCTGATAACAGAAACAGGTCAACTCTGTTAAGCTCTTTTTCAATTAGCAGTTCTACATATTAAGCACTAAATAGGCCATGGGGTTATGAACCTGTAACTACAATATGTAAATAATAAAGGCCAGAACAGGGCGGAAATCATGAGTAGAGTAGAGTAGGGTAGGGTCTTCAGTGACGTTCAGACTTTATGTCTAAAAGATTCCTTAACCTCACTCTCCTCGGCAGCGTTGAACCAGTGTCTTGTGTTCATTACCGGGCAAGCCTCTGTTCCGTGTATTGCAGTTATCTTTAAGGATAAATCCTACACATCTCTAAAGCCACATCCATTAGAACTAACATTTCACAACATAAAACTCATTAGTAACGACACACATACATGTGGACCAGTCCCTACTACCACACTCAAACAAATATTCAAAACTTACATAACACAAATACATATAAGCCAGGTGTATGTTGAAGGATTTGAGTACGCCCCGAGAGGGTGGACAACTCTATATCCCAGTCTTCAGACTGAATTTTTGCATGACAAGAAATATAACATGCAATGAAAGCAGATAAAGGTACAGTAACATACAACGTTACCATTTTTGTAAGCACCTCTACCGAATGTTGATAAAACTATATCGGCACATTGTCATCAAATCAATAAACGCATATAGAATGTCTTTAAACTTCTCAATATGGATTGACTTTTACCTTGTCCTTCAATGCTTTGTATGGAGGTACCTCTGAAAGTGCTCCACATGACGAATAAGAACAATCCCAATTCAAGAAGCAGTGCTCCACACAGATAAATAAGAACGATCTCAATGCAAGTCTACTATAATCACATTAGGTGTATGGGCAGAAATACCTTTCTGTCCCAGGACACAAACATACGAACATTCCTGTTGGCTATAAATTCCTGTTAACACATACCTCTGGACAAATGCCTTTAAAATTCCAAGAATTCTCCAAAACTGCACACAATACTACACCATTACAGGCGACATACTGTATACCCCTGGACAAATGCCTGTACAATATCTAGAATTCTTGCAATCTGCACACAATACTATATCATTTGGCTCGCCCCTGAGGCGTCGCCAAAAACTATAATGGTTATGGTAATTACATCGAGAGCATATACATATATGGGTCAACTTTTTTCATAGGAAGGTATCTCTACTGTCCTAGTAGAGGTTGGTGAGGAAGATTGGTGGGGAGAGCGGACAAAAAACGGAGAATATGATAAAAAGGTCACAATCTTCCCCATTAACCTCTGCTTGGAGAGTAGGTATCTCTGCAGTTTTAGACAATGGAAGTAGATTGCCAAGTCACTTTACCATAAGGCATCCCTGCGGGAGGTTACACACGTCCGGGATTGCCGAAGCCAACTGCAGCCCGGGTTCCAGTAAACCAACACGACAGCTGTGTCAGATATAATACTCACGAGAAGTTGTCTCTCGCCGCCTCCAATAACCACCGTGACACGCGCGAAGATAGTGATGCACCAGCGCGACACCCGGAGGAAAGGAATCCGATAAAACATAAATCACAGTTAACAATGCAGCTGTCGATGCGGAGCGTCTGACAGCATCGTCTATTTGCCTTTCATATTGAGCTCCCAAGCATAACACCCTCTCTCGAATCACTGCGTTGATTTAATCGTAGAATAGTATTCTTTGGTTCGTTGATTTAGCCCAACCAGCCAAAGGGCGAGGCAGGAACTGGCAGGTTTTGGTTCCAGCTTATGCTAGGGTCACATTTTCCAGCCGGGGCCCGGCCGGGATGTTTGCGAAAACGAAAAATAAAATGTGCATATCAAGAAAAAACACAATTTCTAGTTAGGAGTAAATTTCTTACGTTTTGTGTCTTTTGTTGTATTTTATATTATATTTTTCGTTCCCGCAAGCTGCCCGACCGGGCCCCGCTTTGGAAATATGACCCTAGTATAGACGGGGTATCCCAATAGGCGATACGTTTATCGATAAGTATGTTGAGTATTTTGTAGCGTGTTCAGGGACGGAATGGTCATAATCAAGCTCGAGATCTCATCTAAAGAGTTTTTATACCTTTTTGAAAATAGATAGATTTCTGGCCAATGTTAATCCGTGGTATGTGCCTTTGAAAAGGGGCACAGCCACCCTTTACTCCTATCAATATGTTTAATGGGTATTTCATATGGTACTAAGGGTATGGTACCATCGTCATCAAACACACGTCAATGGCTCGATGCCCGTTTAGAATGTTTGTAAGCCCTGCCGATTTAGAACTGATGGGTGTTTTTCTATTTTCCAAACCAGGCGTATACATATCGATAAGTGTAGTGGGTGCTTATAGCATGCTCAATGTATAGTCATCATCAAAGACACGGCAATGGCTCGTGGTCCCCTTTGGATGTTTGTAAATCCTACTTGATTGGAACGGATGACTATTTTTGTCCTGGTGTACCCATACTAACGTCGTTAAGTGTGATGGCTGCAGCGGTCTGCTTTAGGTGTTGCCCTAACTTTTATATCTATTTCTATAACTTCATTTATAAATGAATAATAAGGGTAGTCCCTTCTGTTAAATAAGTAACTTATTTCCAAGGGAGCCCTTAACTACGAGGCCAGTGTCTTGAGGTCCCGTCCTAAGGAAAGTAAACCCCGACCAGTCCTCCCTTAAAGCTCCTGGATAATCCCTTTTCTGAAGGTGTATTTTTCTCCTGGTTTACCTAATATCGTTAAGTGGGGTGGCGTCTGTTTTTGGTGTTTCTTTACCTACCTGGTCAGTGTCTGAAGGTCCAGTCCGAAGGAAAGTAAACCCCCATCAGCCCCCCCCCCCTAATCCTCCTAGGTAATCCCCTTGCTGAAGGTGCCCTTCCGCGGTACCAACCGGCTAATGCGGCTGTAAAACCCGATTACTCCTCATTCTTTCCACGAGCTTCAAAGGAGATTCTCTCCGGGCGCAGCGAATCGGCAGAAAGGAAATTTGTTTGGGCGTCTTTGGAACTACTGCTCTGCCCTTGGAGATGTAGCCACGTGTGTGCGCTTGTGTCACGTCTATTACCCGTGCGGCTTTAACTAATGCGTTTCAGTTATTCAAGGGCGTCTTCATCTAACTGGGACTTAGATTGCGGTCTGTCAGTTTTCTGACGAGAAGATCTAATGTGGCCCCTTTCAAATCCGAAGCGTTAACATCGTTAAGAGCGCCTGAACATACCTACTCTGGCCTTACAAAGTTCTATCTCTCGAATAATTCTAATAGGCATTTGATGTACTGTAGTAGGTACTAGTAGCTGAACCTAGGAACTCAAAATGCAGTCAAACCTGTCTATAGTGTGTTCTCTATATGAACTCGTTAAAAAATGTTCACAGTAGACAGGTGGCGGCTTAATGCATATTCAATTCAATTCAATTCAGTTCAATTCAGTTTATTAAATCAACCTTGCAGCGTTACATAAAAGCTGAATTGTGTTGATTTTTACACAAGCACTATACACAACATCATCCACAATTAATCAAAAACAATACACATGTAACATGACAAAACATATAACAGCGCATAAATATCGAATATCCATACACAGTTAAGAGCAAAATCCACTCGTCAAGAAACATCTTCATTGGTAAACAAACTAACAGTATGAGTATTACTGAGGTGCCTTGTTGTACAGGCGGATAGCCTGGTGGAGGAATCAGTATATAATAGGTAAGTGGGGGATATAATCTGAAGAACCATTAACAGTGGCCCAGATGTGGTCCTTATGCTCATACAGTTTCGAGTGTATCAGACTAAACTGTCTTTGCTTTATTGCAGAAGATGAGGCAATGGTTTCACAAGGAATGGACCCAGCTGTGCCGAAGCTTTTTCTTGAGCAAATTGCTCTTCGCTTGCCCTTCCTTGTGACTTCTCTGACCTTCTCTTGATTGCTGCTTCCGCGTTTTATTTAGCTGAGATGAGGCGAGGTCCGAGCTCTTAGGTTCGGTTATAGAGGCTGCTCACGTGGCCATTAGAGCCCATTTCGGTGATAGCTATCGGCTGACTGTGAGGAACTTTACAGCGGGATGGATTGTGTGGCGTGCCTCATGCTTAGGTCACATTTCCAAAGCGGGGCCCGGTCGGGCAAATGGCGGGAACGAAAAGTATGATATAAAATACAACAAAGGACACAAAAACGTAAGAAATTTACTCCCAACTAGAAATCGTGTATTTTCTTGATATGCATATTTTATTTTTCGTTTTCGCAAACATCCCGACCGGTCCCCGGCTAGGAAATGTGACCCTAGCATTACTCTGCTTCAGTGGAGAGTAGCTCCTCTACTGGACCACACTAGACTAGTAATTCATCATGGGGTTTATTGCAAGAACCATTCGGCTGCCCGAGGACTGAATTAGATGTTCCTTACATTGAATAGCAACCACGCTTCTAGCAGTCTTTCCGCTATTCATGTCCCTTGAAGCTTGACGGGCAACACCTCTAGGTCAGGAGAATTGGAAACATGCATGCTTCATGCATAAGTACTAACATGGGCTAATTCTATAATACCTGTCTATAGCTTTTGTTACGAGCCACAATTTCCACGCTACGAAGCGGTTACAGTTCGTAACAAGCGAGTAAGTTAGAAGTCCAGCATTTGAGAAGAGCCACAACTGGAGCGCAGCAAAGAATCCCCAACAGTTAGAGTAGGTTTTCACACACACATGGCCTGGACAAAACCCATCAGCTTTCAACTCGGAACCCTTAGTAAAAACCTGAAGCTAGTGGGGAAGCCTTGTTTCACGTCGAACGAATAAATTAGATGAGGTTTGTGAACAAGCATTGTACAGAGACAATCATGTTTGTAGATCAAGCAATGGGTTTTATTAAAGTACCCCAGACGTCTTGATACTAGACATAAGGATGGCGCCCATTTTTGTAGCCCTTGGGTCCAACATTTGTGCAAGTCACACGCAAGGGGCTAGTCCACTGGTAGTGATGTGTGTTTGACTACCATACTCTTTCCCAAATGCTGAGTGCTAAGCAGAGAAACCAGTATGTACCATTTCAGAGTCTTTGGTATGACCCGGCCGGGGATCGAACTTACGACCTACCTTGTGCAAGGCGAACACTCTACCAACTAGGCCATTGCATCGGTGCTTGCTTTTATTGAATGTGTTAATATCAGATTCGTTTCTCCAAGATTTTGAAGCCTACGGGTACAGTGTTATATATGCGTTTCATTAGTTTGGAGTTCTAATAAATGGAGATTCCACATGTTAATTACTGTTATAGATTCATTTGCTTTATTCTGCTGCCTTTAATGATGGATCTACGAGTAACATCAACAATACGGTCTGGGATTGATTGCGAACGAATGCTACTTCCTTATCCCTCTAAATGTGTCTACAATGCAGAACTTCTGAACAAGAAGCTCCGTAAAGCATGTGGTTACATCCGTCAGTCTGGCTGGCATTCATTCATCATTCTGATTAGCATCTCTTTAATCAGCATGTTTCCTAGGGGGTTAATCTTCATGCACATTCTTAGCTGTTAAAGAGCACAGTGACTTAAGTAAAAGGAGTCTAACAGTGCATCGGTCTCCATATTAACAAAACCCTGTGGAAAAAGTTATGTCTTTCATTCGTCTAGTCGAGGTGCAAAACCATAAAATAGATTGGAGGATAAAGTAGGCGCCTGGCTTGAAGTTATCATCGACCCAGCAGCTCCTCTGCGTTAGCAATGTGGCGGAGTATGCCACTGGAAGGTGCCTCTACGCCCACCGAAGGACCTGCATGACTGCTTCACACTATCACTGACCCCGAAGGCGACGAACGAGCCAGAGAGAAAGAGACTTAAGACGTCTGATAGAAAGTGAATTCTATATACTTTTCTGAGCTAATCATTTGCTTTTTTCGCGTCCTTGGTTGATCAATATGTCTTACCACGTCTATTGTTTCTTGAATTGCTTTCTAGAGAATTAGTAGTGCGTATTTCTTCTAGACGTGCATCCAATACAAAACCTTTGAACCACCAAATTCTTGAAACACGCGGCTGCAACCCGCAAACCTGACTAGCATCCGTCTTCCCGATTAGCAGCCCATAAAACAGCATCACGTTTATGGGCAGGCTGGACCCATTACGGAGTTGTTTAATGACATCCGCCTGAAGTAAAATCGCCCATCACATCGGGAGCGGCATTCCTCGCGGATTCTATCGACTGGCGAGGACGGAGATGTCGATTTCCGGGCGTCCTCGCCATTAGGAAGAAGTAAAGTGTGCGGAATCAATGCCCCGATACCGATCCCTGTACTATCGTCCAATTTCGTTTGTTTTGGTTTATTGTCGTGGCATTGGCCGTCAGGGCCTGACAGAGCTGTAAGGGAATGTATCATAGAGTCAAAAGTGCACAATGAGTAAATGGGCCGTAAACAACTAACTGTGCGGCTGTAATGATTGCATTCTTATCACACTGCCCCCACAAGTACGTACCATTACTACTTAGCAAATGGCACGCACTTTTAGGTAGTTGCAAATTCTTTAACATGTCCTTTAAAGGCGCAAAAATTAAAGATTGCCACATCGACAACGTAACAAGACGAACGACTGCCATGGCAAACTAATAAATGTCATAATTATATGGGAAGAACGCCATAGTGCAGTATAGCCTCAATCTACTAGAATGATTTATCTGTTTACTCCTTGTCGTGAACCGCAATCAAAGACATCCGTGACGATAAATCTAAGACGTGAAGCCTCATTACAAGACGCCAGTCTAACGAGACATCGCCCTGCCGCTGATTGATGACAGTAATAAGGATCCGTATGCTTCACGCCGAGTCGTAAAGATGGAGTCGTGACTGCATAACGTTCAAATTAAAGCTACGAACGACAGTCTATAAGTCTCCTGCATACAGGAACCAAAGGCCTAAAAGCCCCCTTTCCACTAGCATAGACTGCGATCGCTGAGCTACCATGCAGCGACCAAACTTGGATTTGTTTTACTCCTGATTTCAGAATTGGAATACGATTACAAAAGTTAAATCGTGATTGAAAAGACAACAAAACACACTAAGCGTAAGACATTTGTTCTCTATCTTTTACATTGGTCGAGCAATGTGTCCAATCCTTGGTCTCTCAGCGGCCGCGGCCTCTAGTGTAAAGGAAGTGTAACTATTTAATCACGATCATTAATATACCAGGAGTGAATGTGGGATGGTGCAGGAAATGGGGGACGTGTTCCAATCTAGTTTAGCTGACTGGAAACCTACGTGATTTAAAGAAATCGTTCAACTAGCGTCTTTGGGAAACAGGTGAAAAATTGTGATAAGTAACCAATCGACTTGGCCTGCATCAATATGCTGTGAAAAATCGTAGCGGTGTTGCCGGGCTGTCAAGAGGTGTTAGTAATGACTAAACGTACAGTCACGAGTACATGTATGTTCACGTCTAACCATGATCGTACATACAAAGCTGGTGTATAAGGCCGATGAGTGGTATACTGGTTACACAATCAGGACCTTCCGGCAACTTAATGCTCTCCACCACTCCCAAGGCAAGGTTGGGAGCTTCAATTTAAAAAAAAAAAGACTACAGTCAGCTGGAACTCACCAACTCCCTACCACATATGACATTGCTTACTACTAACTCCCAACCATAGTCTGGAGAAGATCAGGAGGCCATGGTCGGCTAGGCGTGGCGGAAACTTCAGAGAAAGGTGGCATCTTACTAGTATTACATGTGTCTATGGCGTGGGCGGTTTCACCTGCTGACCTGCACTTTGTTGAAGTGCCAGGGCAAGAAACTGTCTCCTCATATTAGTATGTAGACATCAGAGCAACTCAGCCCAGTAGAAAGCCTTATCAAATCCCACTGGGAGCGGCGTGTATTATGTGAGATGGAGGAGGTTAGGTCAGGCAGGTCGTAGAGGATCACTTCAAAATCTGTTCCATGCACTGCGCCAAGTGCAGGAAAAAAGTGGGACAAATTGAATTAGGTCCATACTTCTATTATAATGCATACGGGGTTATAGCAAGGAACAATTCTTCCTACTACGTTTAAATATAGAGTTAGAACGTAAAGCATGCATAAATACCAGTACAGCCATACCAATAAGAGATTGAAAAAAGATAACCTTGTGCAAATATACTTCTACACTGTAAACAGCATACTATATTAGATAGATCCATCCCAGTTGATCTCGCGTTGTCAAGGGTGTAATAACGTCATTGTTCGGTATCAGGAAGTACGTTTATAACAAGGAATATAGAAGAATGAAATTGAGTCTTTTCTACTGGATAAATGAATTGTAATCTCAAACATTTCAAACGCCCATGCGACGTTTTTTTGTGAATGAGGAGATTATTTGTAATTTCTCCTCATTATTTCTCAAGTACATGATTTCCCCACTATCTCCCCATTGACAAAAACGCCGGATGGGCGTTTGAAATGTCTGAGATTACAATTTAGCTATCCAGTAGAAAAGACTCAAGTTCATTCTTCCTTCACGTGACCTGGATGTCTAATATTCACAAACGTAATAAGTAGCATATTTCTTTCTATGTAAGGTACATGACGGGGTGGAGTGATGGTAGGGAGGATGGAGGATGGCAGGCACCAGTAGCGGGTTATTATTGTTTCATCAGTGATATTCAAACAGCCTTGGAAGTACAATCATCAAGGGTCAGAGTAGGGTGGTGGAAATGTGAAGAAGCTACAGGTGAAGAGAGTATCAAATTTTGATACCACAGACACATGCGAATGAAGAAGGACCTGACAACGATAAAAATAGGTAAGAGATACGTTCAAACTAAATCAAATATTAAGTTTTCACAGCACTCGTGAACATTTTGATACAGGGCGTTAGTTTTTTTGATAGTCTATTTGTTCATTGGCACTGTAGCTATCCGTAATAATGTTGTGATTTTAAGACGTGGAATTGTACCTAAACTTTCCTTTTTCAAATTACACTTTTAACAGTACTCACGCTCGATGTAACGTTAGAGGAAGATTATGATTCAGTTGAGACCCGTCGTAGATTCAAAAACCATGGTATTGGCTACACTTTGAGAAGGTCCTGATATGAAGGATTCTTGAAGCTCTACAAAGATTGGCTATTCTTTCTTTCTTGCTTACTTTCTTATCGATTATCATAGTTGTCACCTTAAGCCTATCAAAACTCCCAGTCGATTTCAGTCACAGCAATCCTAAAGCTAAATGGATACAATAGTAGATCGGTTCCTCATTCTATAAGAGCGTAACCAAGTCATCCGACAAGCATCCCAACCAGAACCAGCACGTCTCCCTCGAATTGGTGCCGCCAAAGACGGATGGCCAAAGTGTGTTTGTTTTAGATTCGCAACCTGTCATCCACCTTAACCCTCAAACCACCGTAGCTTTTTTACGACTAATCTTGCCGTATGGGGTCAAAACTGACCCCACAATGTTTTCTACAAATACAGCTTTATTGGTGACTATTTTTGTGGTTTGTATATATGTATAATTTAAGTAATCTATAAGGGACAGTTTGACATGATTATGTGTGAATTATTTTTGCTCATTATCATAATTTATGCAAAAATAGGGAACATCGTCTTTTGCAACAAACGCTATTCAGACAAGCGGGCTCTTTTGAGGCCTGCGCCAACACTTGATGTCATATAGCATCTGAACGTCTTACGCTAGAACAACCAAACTTGGTCAGCTTTGCTAAAATTTCGTTGGCAACAATTTTAGTTTAATGAAATATCTAATCAATGTTATCATGTTGCTATGGTAACCGGTTTCTTAGAGCCATATTTGGAAAAAGTCGCTACTTTTGGATTTTACAATGTAATTCTAGGGCTGTCTTTTTAAACTGCACTTATATTGTTACATCAATAACAGCCAATTTAATTTACTATCATTTTTATGATTTAATATTCATAATTTATGCATATTTGATTACGTCATCGGTCAAAATCTAAGATGGCGGACGATATAATTAGATTAGCTATAACCGGGTATTTCAACCTCAAATTTCATCATTACCATGTTTATTCAAACAGAAACAATCTTAATATAAATGTTTTGGTCCATTCTTATTGTGTTATTAGGTTATATGATGAAAAATTGCATTCAGAATAATTCAAGATGGCGGAACCAAGATGGCGGATTTCCCTAGTGTAACTTGATATGAATATAATTTTTATGACGTCATTTTGACGTTGTTCCTGTTGCCATCTACAAATAACGTCTTTGGATATATTATGATTTATCATACATAATTTCTATCTAAGTTTTATCGTGTACCTTTGAATTATACGGAAATACCCAATTTGTAGGTTTTCGTCAATAAAATCACATAAATGACGTCATAATACGTGGCAACGTCATTAATTTTTACGTTCATTTAAAAAAAATTGTTTTTTCACGTTTCTACAAAATTATATTTTGTAACTATGATCATAATAACCCTTATCATAAATGTTACTAGATGACAAGTATCAAACAATAGGGAATATGAGTGCAGATTTCGCTGGGGTCAATTTTGACCCCACTGGACCATGCGTAAACTTTCTAGGAAAACTTAATCAACAATGAGCCAATCTCGGTAAAAACTTGTGAGAAGTTATAAGACATATATACAAACAAACTCATAGAAGGAATTTTGTTTTCGACTCGAAATGTCAAAATGGCACATGTTGATATGCGCCTGGGGTCAGTTTGACCCCATACGGTGGTTTGAGGGTTAAAGAAATCCATGCGAAAGCTACCGTGTCAACCCTCCTCACTTGGGTGTAGACATGGTCAACATACTCAATTTACGAGTGATTGCCATGATATAAGAGAATAGAGTCTGCCGTGGGCTGAAAGTCCCAAACGCTCAGGAGTTTCACCCTCGGTCACCTCTCGCTAATTGTCGCGAGGCAACAGGTGCCGTTGCACAGTTAGGCGAGTCGATGTTTATGCCTATCTGACTTATGTAGAAACGCCCCTGGAAACTCTGGGAGATTGACCTCACCTTAATTGATATTCATAGAGTTAGTCGTTTGGGAAAACGAAGGGACTCTTTGGTCTTTGGGATAAAATACGAAATATTCTGGACCTGGTTATCCATTAAAATCACCAAAATTTGACAAATTAAGAAAGAAGCTACTTGCTAGCTTTTATCTTTGTTTTACCCCTTTAGTTTTACATTTCTACGCTCTGCTTAAGCCGGGGGCTATGTTGCCAGTGTATTTCTTGAACAAAACGCCATTTCTTCATTAAACAAACGACATGACGACAGCATATTTCACTGTTTTCCCATTTTTAACAGAGAGGTTACAAAGATGTTCAAAATCCGAAGTTGTAGCACATATGATGACATGTTCGTCGCTTCACTCAGGGAAACATTGCGACAATTTACGAATTGTCACAGAGAATGTTGCAACATTACCTGTGAGCCATGTGCGTCACGGCGTTGCCACGGAGACGCATCAAATTATCTCGTCCCATTGTGCAGCTCGGCTGGAAATAGGCACTCATCACATTAAGGTAACCCCGCGTATTGTGCCGCGGAGGGAATGTCATTAATATTTCAAATTTCATCACTTAACTCCGCCCGGTGCAACAGGCGTCTTTCCGTCGTCATGTCGACACAAATGACCAACTGTAATACAACACATATGTGAACAAGAATGCAAGTCTGTGTTCCGTCCAGAAAACTGATCAACTTTTAGATAAGAAAAAATAAGAACATGTCTCGTGCAAAATAAGGATATCGGTTATGTAAGGGTCGAGGTAATGTCGTTAATATTTCAAATTTCATCACTTAACTCCGGCCGGTGTCGCAGGCGTCCTGTCGTCGTCATGGCAATAGGAATGGAAACATGTGAACGAGAACGCGAGGTTCTTTTTGATCCCGAAAGCTGGTCATTATTTTTGAAGGAGAGTGAAGGGTGAGAACAATAAGAATTTGAATAAAGATCAAGAAAAAGGTGTGTACATGTTGAGTACTTTACAGTAAGAATAACGGCTAAGTTAGGGTACGGTGTGAGAACGTAATGTCGTTATGATACTCCACGTTCCATCACTCAACTAAGGCAGGAGTTGCAGGCGTCTTTTCGTTGCCATGGTGACAGAAATTGCCCACCATAACACAGAAATACGGAGACGTGTGACTTATTTTTAATTCCACCATTCATTCATTCACTCATTTGAATTAAAGAGGTGTGAAGGTTGACAATGTTGAAATCATCAAGAGAAGAGTTTGCGAATGTTGAATCGTCCACCTGAAACATGGCAACTAAATCAGGACACTGTGTGTAAATACGACCATTCCATTGGATCGTTTTATCCCTGTGTGGGGGTCCAAAATGTATACAGCATAACTTTTGATAGAAAATTCGTTTGATAGAAAGAGAGAGAAAAATGTAGATCATTATAAATTTCAGTGACTTGTCGACCACTTCGCATTGTTGCCATTTGCACCTACTCAATGATATTTAATGATTCACCACTATCGATATGACATCTTGGACTATGTGTTTTCCCATGTTGATCTGACCACTGCAGATTGAATTATTAATGACGTCTGTCCGTTTATTTCCAGCAACAGGTCGTTACACATCTATATGCACTTGGAGGTGATTTTCTGTACACGGCATTTTTGGGCATTTTATTTCTAACTCTTCCGATGGTTGATACTTATGCGTAATTATATTGGAATGGAAATGAGTAAACTTCAGATATTCTAAGAAACGTTTAGATAATTTATGAAGGTCACGGGTGTTATGTTCGGATACATGTATAAAGACATTCATACATAGATAGACATATCTCTATACTAAACTATGCTTTAGGTATTTTTATCTTTCATGTACCAAAATTTTCCTAGATGGAGTACTGTGCAGATGCAGTACTTTGTCAAATTACAGAATTTGAGAACCCTTGCCCATTGTTCGATGCCGCTCCAGTTCATTAATGTTTCAAACGTTAAAGCCCCGGGATAACTGTTGCTTTGGTATTCGTGCTTCTCTGTGTCGCAATGTTTATTCCCAAACAACCGAGTACACTAATATACAGTCTGCAGTAATGCCATTCCCACACACCTCACACTACATACATACATACAACCAACTTTTTTCTTTATCAACAGGAAATATAATTAGAGCCAACCTCTTTTGCAAAGAAAAATACAGCCCTGTTGCTATTTTGTCCAGAAAGTATAAAATTCTGAAACATTACGTGATGTTTTACCCGATGAGTGCGTGCAGTGTTTTCAAATAAGTGCTGTTGAAATAATCCTGTCGTCTTAACTGTACTTTGCAGGTATTGTTGCCGGTGGCTATCCTCAACAATAGTCCAAATTTCATCATCGTGTGGTGAAACCACACATTGTCTTGTCGCACGCGCTTGTCTTCATCTTCATGATGGGATATCGGGCAACATGAGGAAGGGGAGGGGGCGAGAACACATTTCTTCACCGGTCGTTAAGCGTTACATCAACCGTTGCTGGCCCGACTACGAAGTTAAAACGTTTCTGGCCTGACCAAGGCAATCAGAGATGGCAGACTTCACCCCTTACCCATACTTTGATTACCCTTTCTGCCTCACAGGGTAATGCACAAGGAAATCATTCACTCACTCACTCACTCACTCATTCACTCACTCACTCACTCATTCACTCTCACTCACTCACTCACTCACACACACTCACTCTGAGGACATCATTAGAAGTTATCAAAACTTTTTGACTACGCAGCATGTGTCCTAGTCGGTATATTAGACTGACTCACAGTAGTAGCAAAAAGGTCATTGTTACCAGCAGTCCCGCCACCAATATTTCAAATCTCCCCTCTCTACGCGTCTGGGGTGGCCAGGGTAGCTATCTCACATGTCAGGAAATTCAACGTTTACTCTTTATATCAGGTATATATTGAAAAAAACATGGAAACATTATACATTTAAAAGAGTTAGAAGCTTAACATAAACACCAAAGGACATACAAACATGAACATGGATAAACTTAATGTAGTTGTGAACGATACTAATTTTTTCTACACAATGAAGCAAATGATCGTAAATTCAATCTATCAAGTAACAGAGTAAAGGGATAAAGACGTTGCTGTTGTGAAAAGATAATATACTTTCTAGTTTGGTTCCCCCGCCAAATGTTGTATCCTAGCAACCCCCGGCTGACGCAACATGTAGTCGGATAGTAACATGAGGAGAATTCTGACATATTTTATCGTTTACAATAAACACGGTGATTATAATTCGATGCTGCATTTCGATTCTAGTTTCCATGTCTTGTGTCCAATATTAGAACGCTGCGAATTCAGATATTAAGAATATCGCCGTATTCAAATACTGATGCAACATGTTGTACGAATAAAAACAGCTCGCGTGGCAACACCATATACTTTTGTGCACAGGAAATTAACAGCGGTCATTAAATTAATCCCCGGGCATTGTTGTCGCCCGCCACCATCATCAATATTTCAAACTTCATCACTTAACTCTAATACTTTCGACCTCCCTGTGTTACAGGTGTCTCTACTCTGCGTTATTGGGTGATAGGGATATCATAAAATGTGAGGGGTGTTAAAGTTATAATGACTTCTAGATTGCAAGGAAAAAGCTCATAAATTTAGTCCTGGATCACTTCCTAGCATACATTTACACGGCAACTGTATTTTGCTATACTTACGTGAGTTATATAAACGTCCTTAACTTTGCCCTAGATTCTTTTCAAGACATATTCTACCCATCGCTGTAATGGACGCATCCTGGATGTCATCTCCCCAAAAGTAATTTCTCTGGGCGGATCAGTTGGAGTCGACGGCAGTCAACTGTGGACATGTTTCTCACGCAGAGCAAAATGTCTGTGTGAGAAAAAAACAGTTGACTAAAACCGAGTCGGGCTTCTTTTGGAATTTTGTAAAAGTGTTTCATTTCTTTTCTAAACTTGCCGGGACAACTATAACCAACACAAAGTTGGAAAGACCGTGGGGTTGCGCTGGGGCGCGCTTTAGGTGGCCCCACCTCCACCATTCTCCATTTCCTGTTGGGATATTTCGTTTGGATCAAACAGGAGAGAAGATGGGACTGCTCAAACTGTACTGCGTTGTCGTCATCTTCTGCGCCTG
Source organism: Branchiostoma lanceolatum (assembly GCF_035083965.1). Classification (NCBI taxonomy): domain Eukaryota; kingdom Metazoa; phylum Chordata; class Leptocardii; order Amphioxiformes; family Branchiostomatidae; genus Branchiostoma; species Branchiostoma lanceolatum. Next base: position 1,753,988 of record NC_089729.1, on the reverse strand, counting down.
TCTCGTGAAGTTAACAACAGCACCAGGTGAGTGACGCCGACAGTAATTGAAATCGGTTTATTGCAAGTTTTTTGTCCGAAAGCCAATGGCAAGTTAACGTTACATGAATATAAAGACGCGACGACACAATGTTGACCATAAAGTTCTACGAAAACCTGTCACCTCTGTAGCAATTTTTGACATAATTGGGTGAAAAATCTAGAATTGTTGGTTTTAGCTTGCATCATTCCAAGAGGAAAGTTTATGAAGTTACGGCATCCAGGAATGAGTGATAATTTTTTTCAATTCATTTGGACAAAGGCTGCTGTGCACTTACAGACGTTTAAATGGCTTATATCAATGAAGAAGGATACCGGATGGCATTTGAAACGTCTGTAAATTGACTTTAGACCTTTGTAAACAAAGTTTATATTGACAAAAAATACACAGAGGAGGTAAGTCCTTTCTTTTGTTCTGAAACGATAAAATTCTAAATATAATACATTATTTTTCCGTGTTCGTACGATGACTCAAATCACTGATAGATAGGAATGCATGTCGCCCATTACAGTATATCTACATGCGGACCCATTCCTATATTGAATATGAAAACGTGATAATTTTGTCGCCTTGAATGATCGCTGAATCATGAAAAATTATCTGATCAATCAATCAATCATTCCTTGGAATTGACAAAAACGGATAATGATATCATATACAAGTTAATATGCTTACTCAAAATAATATACTTATGTGTTTTTCTACTAGTGTTTTTACATCATCCTAAATTTGCAGACACTCTGCCAGTGTCTTCTACAGATAATTTTCGATGACTTTTTGTCTTTGATGTTTCCAATTATTTAGTATAGTTACATATCTTATTGTCATTATTATTAGTAGCATCTTTACATGTTGATATGTTGATATCTCCAACGTGTCTGATCTATATTTTTTATCAGATAGACTGCCTTAAACAAAAAGACAAAGAAATTGATACATAATGATGACATGTGGATTTTTTGTAGTAAACCTGGTTGTCCTGACAATAATCCATCAAATTATAATTTTAGTTTAACATAGGACTAGTACTTCGGCACAGGGAGGGGTTGGATGTTTTCAGTGTAATATCAAGACGTGTACTTACAACATTATGTTAGTGGCTGCTTTGCTTGTGTTTTGTTTAGTTATGCGTCGTCATTTAGTTATGGCTGTGTGTAAGTAGCGCTGGTAACATAGTAAGCTTAGATTCTTGAGGGCGGAGCCACTTTTCCCTTGTTAATTTTAGTCATATCTAATATCATTCAAGAGCTATGCATCTCAGATTGAAGAACTTTATTGCACGACAATCGTACACGGTGCGATGTATGGCAACAACTATAGCGGTATAGAATGATTAAGCAGTCTTTTATATATTTACCTATTTTTTGCCCTCTGGGAGTGTATGTAGCAGAAACTACAATGTAGTTTAAACAATTTTCCATCCATCCTTTCGTTTCGTAGCTTCGTGTTACCATACCTGGATAAATCAAGAATTGAGGGCCTTATTAGAACCTGTAGTAGTACAACAAAATTATCTATAGCTAAATTCGACATTTTCTTCTTTTCTCAAGAATAAAAAGTAGTAAAGTGGCGTATGGGTCATCTTTTATTTATGTATTTTTCAGTTGTAAATAAGGAAAAACTATGGTTTGATCGTTGGCATAGATATTGCTGTGAGCTTAAACAATAAAGAGTGCGAATAATTTTTGCCATCGCATCTTTTATAAGAGACTAATTGAAGTATCTCTGAACCCTAAGATATGACAACTACCTATTGTGTTTTAATATGCCTATCTATGTTTCTAAATAACTAGTTCAAAGGAGAACACATTTTTTTAAAGGTGGTGGACTTTCAGGTTTTTTGGACTCGGTTCTTGGATGTTATACAGGTCCAAATCAAGTCCAGTGAACCGGTATCCATCCCAACTAAAGGGTAGTCACGTAAAATGTGAAGGCAGAAATTTGATTCCGATCTTGGATTCCGTTTTTAATCTTTGTCTTATCTATATTGGTCTCATCAGGAAACCACGCCTTTGAGGTCCTCCGTACTGCAAACCAGCAGTATAATGGCGCTGATTTCCTGGCCATCAACGCCAGACTCCCGGCAGATGGTCTGTCTGCCACTTCGGACTGGTGCAGGGACTACCAGAACCTCTGTGCAGAGTTCGGACTGAGGCCGACGGGCTGTGGGGAGAACCATGCAGTCCAGGGTGGGACACACAACCACCAACACTACATCCGGTAGGTTCTGTGACATATAGAACAGTAATACTGCGCGCTGGTAGTAATCCTGTCGTGTGGTCTGGTGAGGTGAACAGGAGGAAATGTTGAAATCTTAGCCATGGATACCATGGGCTAGTATTCTCGATTGAAATGCATGATAACTGTATTTATGAAAGTTTAAATGACCATTCCACCATAATTTCAATGATACTTACATAAAAAAATTATTTCCATTATATTTTATCACACCCAATAATGGCCATTAAGATAGTTAACACAGTGCGCTGTAATAGCTTTCCATGTAAATGTACTTTTAAGGAGCGGAAACCTTGTAAGATTTCCATCGATCAAAACTTTAAACTGCGAGAAATGTTCTTTCCTGCAAACCGCTCATAACAGTACAGCAAAGAGCAAATGTTACAGAATCCTGAAGAACTTGGTATGAAACCGATTTTGGTGACGGCTGTGTAATATAGCGTGAAAATATCATTTATTGATATATTTAATGTTGCTGTGCTTCCAGGTGCGTGACTGAGTACAACTCTGACCCCTACATCAACAACGTGCTCGGCTGTGGCCCGTCCGGCCGTGTAGCTGAGGTGGCGAACTTGGCTTTATCAGCCGGGGCTACATGGGACAGGAGTTTCGGCTTTTGGGACTGTTACACCAGATTCTGCCAACGTGGGATATACGAGAGTAAGTACAGTCTGTACAACACAGAAGCAGCCTTTGGCTCAGACGGGAGCGGAGACAGGATTGTGTACACCGTGTGTGCAGGATCAGCAGGTAAGCATATGTCTATATTTATCTATATAAGATTTATCACATTTATGGCAGGATTGACATAACAGGTAACTATTGCCTTTCCAGTTGTCCTCTTGACTCATGATTTACTCTCATCGTCATCGGTCGGCTTCTCTACATGTCGTTTACTTTACATAGTATGAATGATGTGGTGTCCCATAATAGTAATACGGCATTTGAAAATTTGAAAAAACAAATTTGGTCCAATATCATCCAAGCAGATCTTTGTATCAAAGATCGTGGTGATCCAACTTGCCTCGTTTTCTCATACACGACGCGGTAACAAGTGTGTCAGGAAAAAGATGAAGTCAGAGAATACCATGATCTTTAATTACCCCCTAACATCTGCTTAGATATTGAGACAAGATGTCCTGTCCGCCAACTCACTTCTTTTACAACATTGCATGTAGTAATCTCTGGTAGCCATAACCAGATGCATTTGACTAGTTTTAGGTCTAGAGTTAGTAACAATAACATTCTTCTCATCTGTGTTCTTTACCTGAAACAGACAACAGTGGATGTGCCCAGATCCGGAACAAACTCCCGGGGGGAGATTACAACTGTTCCTGCCTACCGGGCTTTGCGCTAACGGAAGATGGCCATGGCTGTCAAGGTAGGGAACTGGTGCATTGTTATTTTTTCCACATTTGTACCTATGGTATCTCAGTTTGTAAATTCCAACCGTTAATTCATCACCAGGTCAACCACTATTGTTGTAAACATCTGTATTAGAATATCTTAGGACATTGTATATACTCTGCACGACCCTTCCCTCTTACCTCATGACCTCAATGAAAGCGGCCTGTAGGCCGATTTGAGCTTCTCACGAATAAACAACGGTTCAAACAAACAAAGAAACAAACATTTTCTGTATCTGCAAATAGCTGTACAGTGCTCCTCAATGACGGCTCCAACAAACGGCGAGGTGAGCGTCTCCGTAAGCGGCTCCGCAGGCGGCTCCGTAGGCGGCTCCAACACCTACGGAGACACGGTCACCTTCACGTGCGACACAGGGTACAACCTGGTCGGCGCTGCCACAGTTACCTGTCGGGCCGACGGGAGCTGGAGTGGAAGAGCACCAACATGTACTGGTAAGACTCTGCTCACTTCTTATCCTTGGTTAGTCTGTGTAATGGTTGCCCACGATCAGAGGCACATACTGCCGAAGTTCAGGACCGTCGCGAGTATTTACCCTTCCCCGGAAATGGAAAGATAGTTTCTGGCTTGGTTTTAAAAACATTGTAGCAGAATAAACGGAGTTGTACATTTTGCATGACCATTCCTGACAACAACCATAGCAGGCTACATACACTACGAACGTGAAATGAGTCTGAGAACAGTTAATACATTAATTAATTTATAAGTCTGAATTCCTTAAAGTTTAATGTTCGATAAAGAATATATTATGTTAGTCACAACCAGGTGCCTAACACGAAGGATTATTTGAATGTTTACCTCGCATAACTAATAAGAGGCATACTTTTCCTTTCTCTATATGTATTTAGATGCAACGCTTTGCCCGGCCGGGTACCTACACTTCAATGGAACGTGCTTAAGGTTCTCAGACGAGAGAAAGACGTACGCAATCGCGCGGGAAATCTGCCAGGCGGAAGATGCTCACTTGGTCGTCATCAAAACAGCCGCATTGGACAACTTCATCGTCAACAGAATCAAAGATGAGTCCCAGGCCGAAACCTGGATTGGTTTGGACGACCTTGCTTCACATGTAAGTGCCGTATCGTAGCGGTACAGTTAGTACCTTATTCTAATCAAAGAACTGCGCATTAGTTTATCATTTTTTTATATTCTAGTACTTGGGTTCACTGACCTATCGTTTGATTGATATCAAACTATGTTGCGAATATAACAAAGGTTAAAACGAAGGCGATAACAAATATGACGTTTAGGTCGTAGCACGTAACCTTATAAAGTATCAACATTGCACCAACTCACATTAAAAGCACATAAATAAGAATATTTTGTTTGTTCTTAACATTTATTTTGTAAGGATATTTGTGGTCATGGATTTGCTAATAGTAATATTAACTTAATAACATATCATGCTTTGCATGGGCTTCCCAAAGTTTCCCAAGACATATGTATATTCGCATGTGATAGCTGCATTCATGCAATACCTTGCTTCGACTTTGTGTCTTTCGTCGTCCCTTATCGTGTAGGTAGACGTGCAGTCTTATCAGTTTCCATGTAAGGTCAAGGCTTTGTAGTGTCCTGTTGCGCCCGATGTTGGCTTCGCAGGCCATTCCATCCGCAGAAGCCGCAACAAAACAACCCTCCAGTGTCATCCACATTCCATATGCATCTGACATCATCAGCAGCACTGCTCTCCCTAGCAGCTCTGTGCAGAGGGTTATCGTTATTAGTCCTGTTGGTTCAAGTCCCATACATCTTGTAAATAAAACTTTGCTTTTCACATTTAAGGAGGAGTTCGCATGGGCCGATGACAGTGTCCTGTCGCCGGGAGACTACAACTACGTGCTCTTGGCTCCTAATAGATCAGGCAACAACGATAACGACCACTGCGTGGAAATCCGTCCACAGTGGAGCTACAAGTGGAACGACCATGTTTGCTCGGAGTCAAAGTACTACGTCTGCCAGAAAGGTATGCCATTGTTCCTAACACCAACAGACTTTATTAGCAAACTTCAGTGGAAATCTGGGGAATAGTTTCATTAGGATGCACACAACCTATGTTTTTTATACACCGCGTAGCTATTCCACTAAGGCGGCGACTGATTAGCGACCGAATCTCATATTTTTTACGCTTTGTGTGTCTTGTTTTCCTTCCAGTCATTGTTTTATACTTTGCACGATATTCCAAGAGAAAGACGTCAATCCGGGCAATAGTGTCATCATGCTGCACACAAGCTATGTTTTTTTCATATACAGACGTCTAGCTGTAGTTCGAAGTAGAACGGTTCAGGAATGTACCTTTGTATCTAATCCTTGGGTATTGCGCCAGTGACTCCCCCATTCTACTACGACGGCAACCTCGCTGATGCCAAGCGAATTACTCAACGAATTTCATTGTTTTGCTGTCTTTCAGCCATACATAACATGTTGCATGATATACAAAATATCAAGTCAAGGGTTACGCAAATCCAATTAGGTCGCAGCGCGACCATCGTCTTGTGGAATGGGGACAGCTGCAGCCCGCTCGCCAGGTCCCAGAATTCACTGCGCTCGGGACCTCGCACGTCTGACAGAGAAAAGCCATCTCGCGCGAAGCAATAACTTCTTCGCACTTCTCTTTATCAATACTACGTAAGGTTCGAATAAATGGCATCATATGCATACTTGGTAACAAAATACTTTACGTGGGTTTTTGACAACGATTTTTCAGCTTCAAGGCTAACATACAGGTTTATACTCAATCATACCCCAAAGCTACACTGTAAACATTATTACAATCTATTTGTGACATTTTGAGCAACGCTATCTTTATGTTTGACAAAAGTATCTTACTGACGAAAATCAGGGTGTTTGGAATAGTCAAGACACTATAAATTATAGTGCAAGCTATAGGAGCATAATAATCTCAACAAACCTGCTGATTACGCCACACACGGGTGTCTATGCTTCAACTGTTTCCAACACAAAAACCTACAACCTTATCAAACGTATTTAATATTTTGCATATCGAGAGCGTAACAACGTAAAATGGAAAGGCGTAAATTTCATTCCAATCTTTCTTTTCCTTTAGAATTTAAATCTTAAATTCTATTGGTCCCATCAGCAAACCACGCATTTGAGGTCCTCCGTACTGCAAACCAGCAGTATAGAAAAGTGGATTTCTTGGTCATCAAGGCGCGGCTGCCGGCTAACGGTCAGTCTGTCACCCTGAACTGGTGCGCGGACTACCGAAATCTCTGTGCAAAGTACGGAAGAAGACCAACAGGCTGTGGGGAGAACGCAGTCCAACCGGGTACCGATGAACGCAGCGCCGGCAGAATCCGGTTGGTTCCATAACATGTACTAAATCCATGTCTTCTGATCTGGGCTGGTCGGAGCTTCTATAAGAGCAAATTTACAGAGCGTGAAAGTATCATTGATACTACGTAGAATATCATAGATTGAAATGCATGTTGATAGAATGACAGTCCTATTGTTTACCTTTGACAAGATACTCAAGAAATTTAATGATACTAGCTTTGAAAAGATTGATATCCATGATACTTTATTACACCTATTACAATACAATACAAGGCGAACTGTCATCACATCGAATGCAAATGTTGATTTTGAAAGACATGTAATTAGAAATTGAAACCTGTAAGGTATTTTGTCCATCAAGAAAAAATCCCTTGTACCAACAGATGGTAACAGTAAACAAAGACCAGTATTAGAGTATCCTGAAGAACCAATGGTAAGGCCAGATTTCGCGCGCGATACGCTGTATAATACACGACGTCAAAAAATGTTGTTGTGTTTCCAGGTGCGTGACTGAGTACAACTCTGACCCTTACATCAACAACGTGCTCGCCTGGGGCGCTGCCGCCCGTGTAGCTGAGGTGGCGAACTTGGCTTTCTCAGCCGGGGCTACAGCGGGCAGGAGTTTCGGCTTTCTCAACTGTGCCACCAGCTCCTGCCAACGTGGGATACGCGAGAGTCACTGGAGTCTGTTCAACACAACAGCAGCCTTTCTCTCAGACGGGAGCGGAGACAGGATTGTGTACACCGTGTGTGCAGGCTCAGTCGGTAAGTACTTGCGTGGCACTAATGACTTTTTCTTCACTCTCCATAAAAATGCATGTATCATATAGAACCTTTAAAAGCACGTGCACTTAAGTAAAAGTGTATCAAATTTTTTTGACAGTTTTGCCTGAATTGCGCTCTGGTTTACAATATTACAATTACAGACATAATTACCGACACATATTACGGACATCATAAGAGTATTACAGTTTGTTGTAAAACAAGTCTATCCAAACGTCACTCGTACTCATGCAAAACTTTTCACTTGACCAGTATCGATCACCACGATCGGCTGCATCAGTCAGAAAGCGTGTCTCGTCATTTGAGACCTTACTGGGTTCAAACGGGATACACAGCCTCTTATATTTGAAACGTATGTAATCTAATGTATGCCTTAACTGTGCAGGTAATGATGAATGTGCAACAGGAAACGGTGGGTGTGCCCATGTGTGTATCCACACTCAGAGCGGCCACAGGTGTATCTGCCGAAAGGGCTTCTCATTAATGGAGGATGGGCATGGCTGCGAAGGTGGGAAGTTGAATTGTCCTTTTTGTACATACACTAAGCATTCGTGTGTAGAAGTCTCTTTCCCACTATTTAACATAAGTACACACCTGATTAAAACAAACCATGATACCATCTTATATACATGGCGATATACATACCGTTTCAATTGCACACAGGGATCAAGCTCATGGCAGATAAACGTGGTTGTGGAGGTCAGAAATAGGTTGAGTGTAGTTTTCTTTTAAACATAGGTAGATATGATACAGAATAAAGCTGCTTATCTGCGTACCAAAGAGCTCTTATAACATACATTACAGGATAGCCAGCACAACCAGTCCTTAACTTTAGCCTTCCTAGGGGATTGTGTACATGTATGAAGCTAACTGTAATTTTGCCTTCTTATCGACGACAGACATAGACGAATGCGCGAAGGGCAATGGAGGTTGTGTGCAAACCTGCTCCAACACTCATGGCGCGTTCCTGTGTTCTTGTCACAGCGGCTACACACTTAACGGGGATGGCCTGACTTGTGATGGTGAGTGACAACTTTTACAGATTAGACGGACCGATGATTGATTTAATTGGATACTATATTTGGTTAGGCCCTCGATCAGGCCACATAAAGATTTGACAAGTTACATGTACATCAGTTTGTCCCAGGTAATATCAATGATAATCGAATAGTCGTTATAAATGGATTATATGTAAGATATCACCTGTTGTAGAAATTAAATGTAGATAAAAGGTAACCGAAAAAAAGGTCAACAGTGACAAGAAACAATGATAAGACTTAGCCAACCTGAAACACAACAGTGCAAGGGTCTGAAATGTTTCAATCAAACCGTTCACACAGATGTAAACGAGTGCGAAGTGAGCCCAGGAATCTGTGGCAATAACGCTGAATGTGTCAACTTGAACGGGAGCGTCGACTGCAAGTGTTCACCAGGCTTCAAAATGGGGACAGGTGGCTGTAAAGGTGACAATATCTTAAACAACATTGTTAAAAAGTAACCGCGTCTATGTGATTGATAAGAGATAATTGAGTAGAAGTGAATTAGAACCGGATTCTCACACAAACATGTCGATCATCTGACTGTTTTGATTCAAATATTCAATTACACGTTACAATTCATATTAACACGTTCAATAGCAGTAACCTAGCTTCAGTGCACTGTGAACTAATCAGTATTGCCCTGATGAAGATGACTGACAGTCGTCGAAACGTCGGCTCTTGTAAAAGGCTTGGTTGTGAATAAAAGAACCTTGCTATTCACGTTGTATGGCGTTGAACATAAAAAATAGGTTGAAATACAGCAATATTTGTGCATGGGAAACGAAACGAGTCTTGAGGAGAGACCAGGAAACATAACACTGATATTTCTGCCTTCCTGTCAACAGATGTGGATGAATGCTCTGGTAAACATACGTGTCCTGAGCACGCCTTCTGCGTGAACGGAGAAGGGTCGTACCACTGTGTCTGTCTGGAGGGGTTTACAGGGAACGGTACAACATGCACAGGTAAATATAACAAGCTGACATGATAACAAATCTAATGTTTTCATTCACTTTATTATGATGAAACCTTCCAAATGCCAATGCGAAGTCAACTTGTGAACGGTACATCATGCGCAGGTAACACACTAACATTAGGATTACTTCAGAAAGAATAGGAAACTTTCTAAAATAACTCGCTCGAGCTGCTTTCTACCTCAAAGTATTCAGTGAGCACTACACTATGAATGATATCCTACTCATAATCGCAGTCTATGCAAATGACCGACTGCCATTTTGAATCCATCCCACCTACCAACACGGCGCTGGCTGCCATGTTCAACAATCATAAACAATGACGTCACGTGAAAAGAATATGTAAAAAAATAAGTAAGCAGCAACTTACATGTGCAGAAAAGTGTAGGTTGTGTTAGGCCTCTTTGTTCATACTTACTTTCGTTATGTCCTTTGCCTGTTTGCTAATTCCATGTAATCTCCAAGCAGATCCACGCCGGGCGCGAAAATCGTAGTATGCTAGCCAGAGAAGGTCCAGTCAGCCAGAGAGGGTTCATCAGCCGATGAACCCTCTCTGGCTGACTGGACCTTCTCTGGCTAGCATACTACGATTTTCGCGCCCGGCGTGGATCTGCTTGGAGATTAAATTCCATGTACCATTACACATTAACCTCAGAGATCGTACCAACCACCACACCTGCAAGTCCTACTACAACAGTAAAGAGCACGACGGCAACACCCGCGGCAGAGTCCACCGCCCTGCCGACTCATTCTCCTGCCAGCACCGACATGCCCACATCGTCTGCTGCTCCTTCCACCACCAGCACTGCCTTCAAGACAACTGCTACAACTCAGCAGGGGGATGCCATCGGTAACTTACGATCATACCGTTCTCTTTTACGCGACGATGTAAGGATGAAAATCACATCTTACGCTACCTGCACCTGCCACGAAAACCAATCAAAGCATCAAGCCTTTAGCAGAAGACTCGTGACCATCTGCGAGGGTCTTTTGGGTGGTTTTGGTATACTCTTTCGCCGACTGCTTGGCCAAGTGTCTGGACAGCATTATAAGGTGCACTCAGCTCTCAGGCAAATGATGCTGATTCCTTTATTTCCCTCCTCAGGTGCAGAGGGGACAACCACAGGCCTCTTCTCCAAGCCAACCGCGACTTTCCTTTCACACGTATGTCAGGTCATTTACCTTGGTCTTCACGAGAAAGACAAAAATTTGTCCGTTGGTTCTATGCAACTTGTAATATTCAGCAACGACAAAGTCGATAATGATTAAATTTTTTAACAAAACTTTTTCTTTGAATCTATCTGCAGGCAACGCCTGGAGCGAATGACAGCAGCCCTCGGCACGATGGAACCATAAACACCATCACTGACCTGCAGTACGACAAGGACGATCCTGGGAGCTTACTGGATCAGCTCATTCCGCACAAGAAACGGGGCGAGGGAGGTTCTTCCCCCGTGGACGGAACGGTGAGACACTGCAAATCGACTTGCTTTGTTTGGTTTAGGTTTGATTCTAGACTCGGTCTTTTCTGACCTTGCTGGCAACGCGTTTGCAACTTCCTTAGTTATGCAATGTGTGTTTTTAAAGACGTAGTTTATATACTCTTACACCTCCTTAAAACACTTAAAAACGACTCGCCTGTTTTCCGCCTGTTACAGGTCGACTCGGCAACCTGCACGGAGGCCATGGCAGCCCTCGCCAGACTGTCTCGCGCACCTGCAGCCGAGGATGCCACTGAGACGATGGCGATGATAACCAGTGACGTCATCACCCTGTGCGGAAAACTGCCTTTGGATGCCCAGGTAATGATGTTGTCAGTAACGTCACTCTTCTTCTTCCTCTCGACTCATCACAATCTACATTTCCCCATTCCAGGCAGACGTGACTCCTCCTTATCAAACTGATGAAATGATTCCAATTGCAATACTGCTGAAGTCATCATCGTCATAAAGAGTTAGGTCTGGACTTATTCCCTCTATCTCTGCCAATGTGGCGCACAAGTATACCCGGCAGACTAAACAAGTTCTCACATGGCAGTCACACATTGTATCGTCATAACTCACGGGTACATTTACGTCCTTTTGACCACAGATCATTTATTGTTTCAGGCGGAGGGAGGTTACGTGGTGGGAGCCATGACGGACTCCATCAAGCAAGCTGTTCGTGGAGGGGCCAGCATGGAAGAACTCTCACCCAAGGCAGCAGGTATCTTTGCGCACGTCAATAGAACTGCTTGCGTTTAAAAGGAATCAGTTGTTTGTCAGCTTGCCTGTTTGTTTGAACCTCTGTTCATTCACTAGAACCGATTTTCATTTAGGGCATAAGGGAGGACGTAAGATTCAGATGAAATATAAGGGCATAAGGGAGGACGTAAAAAGTTAAAGTGTCACATACATCTTGATCAGATGCGTTGGGGTGGCGCCCATCTCCATTTCTGTAGCACGTGGGCCACACATGTATGCAAGTCACTACAGCAGGGGGCTAGTCCGCTGGTAGCGATGTGTGTTTAACTTCCATACTTTTTCCCAAATGCTGAGTGCTAAGCAGAAAAGGCAGTATGTACCATTTTTAGAGTCTTTGGTATGACCCGGCCGGGGTTCGAACTCACGACCTACCGTATGCAAGGCGAACACTCTACCCAATAGGCCATTGCATCGGTTTACAGAGGACGTAAGATTTAGATGAAATATGACAAAGACACATAATGGACATGTTGTTGTTTCCCTGCAGCTGTGGTGGACACCGTGGCTGCCCTGATGGAGGCGGGAGGCTCGGAAGCAGTCCCGGAAGACGAGGAGGACGCCGCAGCGCTGGACAGGCTGCCTCCGCGGAAACGGGAGGAGTTTCGTCAGCAGATGAAGGAAAAACACCGGGAGAAACTGGAGCGACAGTGGGCCTATGTAAGATTCTTCTTTTATATACCATACTTGGATAGAGAACAGTCAATCCCGTAATATCTTAGACGTTGGATCATTTTTCTTTAATGACCAGATTCTTTGCATAGGAATTGACCATTTTCTATCACCATCTGCACCGTCCTAAATTATGCTTTCTTTTACACGCAGCAACGAGAAACGACCCAGGCATTGAAGAAGAACCTAGACAGCATCGCTGACACTCTGCTGGACAGCAAGGGCAGCCCCGGACGGGTCGAGCTCGGCTCTAAGGCTGTCCAGATGGTGCTGGAGAAGACGTCAGGAGGAGGGCTGGGAGGGGCAGCAGTCTCTGCGCATGCGGGAGGAGTGACGTTCCCGGGTCCGCACGCCCTGCACGAGGGAGGGGTTGCTGAAGATGCAGACATGAAGGCAAGGATTTCAACTGCGTCTTAAGCTAGATAGGGATGTTCCTGTAGCTCAAGTGGTAGCAGCCTCACAGTTGAGCTCCTGGTTCCAATTAGTTGGCGTTTACTAGGAGGCGTTTACTAGTACTTGTTTACTAAAGGTGAAAAGTGTAGATCGTGATAAAACGAGGAGAGGAAGATGCAGATAGCATTTTTTTTAGACTGCAAGGGCATATAGCGCATGCTTAAAGGGCTAAAATTAGGTCCAATGTAACTGCTAGATCTGCTTATATTTCAATCATTTCAAGATGTCTTATCGTATGGTGTCATTTCATCAACTGATCCTGATCACTTTTTGTGACTCTGTTTGTTTCCTAATATGATGTACAAAAGCCCTGAACAGAATCCGGTAATTTGTAACGATCCCTTTGTTGTATAACAGGTTGTTGGATATGCCCGTAACCCGTTCGTGTGGGACGACTCCGCAAAAGACGTCAAGTCGTCGGTGGTGGACATCGAGCTGAAACAACCAGGGAGAGGAACCCTCAGAGTCAAGGTGCTGTTCTGTTAACATGATTTAAGCAACTTGCTTTTGTTACATCAGGTAACTGATAAGGACAAAGAAATATACATCACCAAGACATCTATTCATCAATTACCAACTTTTGAAGGCATCACAAATCCACAAAGTCATGACAAAATTGTGTTTACAACAAAGGATACAAAAACATAGTATCCAAGCAGACCTACGGGTTGCAAAGACCTTAATCAACTGGCAGAAGGAGTTTTTTTTCTGCACGTTGGATACGGTCTTTGCAACCCGTAGGTCTGCTTGGAGACTAACAAAAACATACTGTACGTATCAAAATCACGTCCCAAGAGAAACAAGACTGTGACAGTTTGTACTTTTGAAAGGACAAGACTTAACCATGTACACAATATTTTTCCAAGACCTATTTGATTATCTTCCTTACAAGCAAACCAGCATGCAAACAAACTTACATAAGAGAAATAATGACAACTTGATGGAGGCAATATTAACAGTCTTTTTCTTCAGGACCTGCCGGAAGACATCACCGTGGTGTTGAAGAACGACCCGGACCTGTTCGCCACCCCCCGCCTGGTGAGGTACTCGCCGTTCCCTAACGACACCATGGTGTTCCGCACCTTCCGCGCCAGGAGGAACCAGACCTACGGAGTGGCTGTCAGCCTGGTGGCCCCCTACCCGGCCGCCGTGATGTACGGCAAGCTGGGGGACTTCCCGAACGAGACGGACTATGACTTCAAGTAAGGTCCAATTTTTACAGGACGGTCATTGTGCAACTGATGAGCGACAAAATCATCATTGAGCTCATAGAAAAATAATGGAGAGATCATTTGAAGACCTTGGAGATGACTAAAAAATCATTGCTATCAAAACAATATCACTACGAGATTATTGGTTCCATTATTGGCATCATTGAATGATCATTCAGATCAATGAAACACCATTGAGAGATCATTGGAGGGTCTTGGACATCAATGAGCGCTCACGGAGCGACCGTTGAAAGACACGTCAAATCTGTAACGTTCGACGGTCACTCAATAGTTTCTTCTGTGAAATTGCAACATAAGTGAGGTCGTCTCAAATTGGCAACATTTTTGACGTTATAGTATCTTGCTACGTCGTGTGTATCATTTAAGACACAGAAGTGATAGTTTTAGAAACAAGACTGTGAAGGGATATTTGGACCCGTTCATGTAATCAACTGTAAGATCTATCCCTTTACAAACAGGAAGGAGTTCAGCTGGGATGACTTCGTCGCTAAGACTGTGCCGCCTTACGACGACGATGTCCACACCACCTACACCATACTGCAGCCGGACCCGGCAGTGGACAACGGTACAGAGGACTACACAATAGGGCTGCAGGTGGACGGTGAGTGACGTCATGGGTTCTGTGAACGTTGCAATGATTTACGAGCGAGCTAGTGTCGCCGGAATTTGTTATACAAAATGTATCTAATTGATAGCAGTTGCGATTATTTGTAATCCCCGGCTTTTGATATATTGTATCTCATATGTTGGTGCTGGAAATGTTTGATATGCGTTTTCTTAAAATTGTCATCTCAAAATAATTTAAAAGATGTGCAACAATTGTGGTTATTCTATACCTGGAATTAAGGTACAGATTTAAAGTAATTGTTAATTAGGAATCATACAGGATGATACACACTGATCATTCGGCTGGTCATGGTGTACACACTATTAAGTAATGCATGAATATTGCAGCAGATGTATTTATCTATCTCTTGATATGGCATGGTTATAACCGCTATGTTCCGTTTTCCTGTTCGTACAGACTGTCCAGCATCGGGGTGCCCCTACACGGTGGATATCGTGCGGCTGAACTGCGTGTTCTGGGACCCCGGGATAGACGTGGAGCTGGGCTCGTGGAAAGGAGACGGTTGTCGGGTAATAAAAACAACTGGCATGAAACCAACTTGTATTTGACCTGGAAATGTAAAAGCCTTCTATCCAATTTGAGATCACAAAATGTTCTTGTTGTTCTTTTAATGACTGGTATGTGCCGGCATACCGGTGTAGTTATGTGGAATGTTTTCCGCTTTTCGGAATGTCCTAAGGACTGTCCCTTACAAGTAGTATGTAACGCAGGGGAGCGAAAACAGCCGGGATTCCAAAGTGAAACCTCCTGATTTAGACTCCATAGCAGGCATTTGGTCATTGCCATTTTTGAAGATAAATTCGAAGTATTGTTTTCTCTTTGCCTCCGTGCTCCCAACAACATTTGCCTACGTAATCAACAAAAACGGCAATATCCAAACAGTGTGCAAATTTGAATCTTAACTGTTATCTCTCCCTTGAGTCACATAGAGAAGTCACTAATAATTGATCCAAAGAAGAAGTCATTAGACTAACGATTAAACCAACAATGTCTCATCTTGCAGCTACTGACACGCTTTTTTTTCTTTTCCAGGTGAGCCCGGCATCAACCCTGCCCCGCACGGTGTGCATGTGTGATCACCTGACCAGCTTCGGAACCTCCTCGGAGACCGAACCCAACAGGATCAACTTCAAAACTGTCTTCAAGAGGTTCGTGGATCTGGTCAACAACTACGCTGTGTGGACCACCATGGTGGTGTTGATGGGGATGTACTTCGTCATGCTCTATCCCGCTCGCAGGAACGACAAGATAGATGCGCAGAAGGTATGTCGTGATTGGTGAAGATTGTTTTATGCTTTCCGAATGCTCATCGCTAATCATTATCCATGCATTAGTAGTAACAATCAGTCTTTCATAGTTTGAGTCCACTGTGTCTTGTCTTTGTTGAGCATACCTTGCTTCTTGGAGAACCTGATGAATTGCCTAGTACTGCCTGGTACACTGCGTAAATCGCCTGGTGCCGCTCTTTCTGCGCTTCGTACTTGTTGGGCCTTACTACAGCAGATTTTATGGCTGTCTGTTCTTTTTAGTATATCTTCAAACTCGCCCACAGTAGAGCAGAGCAAGTTTAGTCCCTCTCCGGCTATCATTCAAGACCTGAAGGTAATATTCGATATCCAAGTGTGCTTGGTCTGAAATCTAAGTCTTCTTTTTGTATCAGTGGAGTGTCAAGAACGTGCACGGCAACCGGGAGAGCCACCCCTACCGGTACCTGATAAGGGTGGACACCGGGCACGACTGGGGAGCAGGGACTAGGTCAAAGGTCGCCTTCGTGTTGAACGGAGCCTTGGGCAGCACGGGTCCGAGGGAGTTTCAGCAGGATGACATGGTTAGTGTTACAATCACACACACACACAAACACACACGCACACACACACACACACACACACACACGCACACACACACACACACACTTGACACACACAAACACACATACATACACACACAAATACACACACACACAAATACACACACACAAACACACTTGACACACACACACACACACACACACACATACATACGCACATACACACACACACGTGCATACACGCATACGTAAAGCCAATGTTCTGTTTTCCTCTTTTTTTCTAGTCTCTTTGACTCAATGAATGATGGATATTCTATTTTGCAGACCTTCCAGACCGGAGGCGTGAACACCTTCCTGCTGACCACCCCGGAGCAGCTGGGCTGCCTGACCAGCCTGACCGTGTGGCACGACAACTCCGGGGTGGGTCGCCATGCCTCCTGGTTCCTGGAGAGGGTGGAGGTCACAGATCTGCAGATAAACAAGAAGTACCCTTGATTTTGTATTATCTTTTTGCATTGATTGGATAGGAATTGTAAGTTGTTGAATCTACTGGATGATGGTCGTTACTCAGAGACCCATCGTAGTATGGAAGTTTCTGCCATATGTACCACCATCATCCTCCACTTTGTTCTTCAGCTTCAACTGTTAAAACTGCACCATCTTCATGTTATTCCTTTGTTTCAGCATTATGATCATGCATTTTTCCAATGTATTGAAATTCTCGGTACAAGCTTCTCGGAATTCTGACAAGAAAGCATACCTTTTCCTTTCTAACAAAATTATGAAAACAGCCATAGGCTCCAAACTCATGTCTGTAAAAACACATTTTTCACAGCTTGTCTGTAATGACATTGGTTGTTGGCATCACCACTTAGGTTACTGCTGAGAGACCGTTTGTAATGTTTTGAGCAGAACGCAGCCTGCCTGTAATGATTTATGCTGCAGCACCCACCACTTGGACCGCTGCTAACAGACTTTCTGTATTGTGTTCTTTAGGACCCAGTTCGTGTGTAACGGCTGGATGGGGGTGGAGCACGGAGACGGCCGTCTCGTGCGGACCATGCCCCCCACAGAGGAGACGGACGTCTCCCTGGGGCAGCGCTTCAGTCTGAAGCTGCGCGAGAAGTTCAAGGACGGGCACGTCTGGATGTCCGTGGTGACGTCACGCCCAAGGAGCTACTTCACCCGCGTGCAGGTGCGTCCGGTGTCGCGCCAAAATCTTGTTCCGCCAAATTTTTCTCCCTGGGGTAGTGCGCGTGCGTAGAGAGACCAGCTAGCAGGGTCAGGGTTAAGGTTAGGGCAAGGTATTCGCAGCCTACCAAGCCAAATTAAATGAGTATGGGGGGATATTGGGCAGGGGCACACCTTTTTTTCTTGAACGCAGAATGTTTCAGCACTTGTAACATTAAGTTTGTGAGTTTAGAAAATCTTTCTTGTGACAAAAATGACATTATCATGCAGAGAGAGTCTATCGTATTTGGATGAATATCCATGCAATCTGTTTTGGGGAGAGAACAAGGGGACTATAAGCTATATGTTCAAATTATCGTCTAATGATTTCACAAACATGTACATACATGTCACACTTAAATGACACTGGGTAAGAGGTTTTCTATCAATAGATACACTATATAGCCATGTATAATGATTACTGTATTTCCCCCTATTGTAGCGCCTGTCGTGCTGCATTTGCCTCCTGTTCTGTAAGATGATCACCAGCGCCATGTGGTTCCGGGGGTCCGAGCAGGGGACATCCACCGTCGTGCTCACCATTGGGTCCATCGAGGTACGTGTTCCTTTGTTTTCTCTCACTATGGTAGGGATAAACTTACTTACACTTACACCAAGCACAATGGACATCAAAAATAAAGAATGTAAACGAATCTTGAATCTGACCCGAATGGTCTGAACACGTGGTCCAACGGACACATGACGTAAGCGACGAGTCTTCGATGGATGGAATATGATATCGCCACCCGTCACAATTGAGTGACTCCCTGAGAATTACGCAAATCCGATCATGATTTCCTTGTGTTTGAAATATATCTCTGCTTAACACTATCAAATAACATGAAAGAGCTTTCGTGCCAACCTTGTACATCACTTAAACCTTTTGTACCTTACCTATATGTGTGAAGTAACAAAGAAGTTGTTTACTTTGTTAAAAGTACCCCAATCTTTTGCCTTGTTTCTCTACAGTTGACTGCAGACACGCTGCTGGTGAGCCTTTGGACCACTCTGCAGGTTTTCCCCGTCAACTTCATCATCGTGCAGATCTTCCGCCGATGGCGCCCAAAGGTGAAAGTAAACTGTAGTCTCAATCGTTCAATCTTCGTCAGCAACGTTGGGTAGTATTTCAATGAAATATGTGATTGATAGATTGATAAATTTATATAGATAGGTAAGTAGGTAGAAAAGTATAGCTAGATAGATGGATGAATAGATATATTATTAGATAGGCAGATGTATGGATAGATAGATAGATAAATACTTTATTAGGATTAAAAAATGGGTCGATCGATCGATAGATTAATAGCTAGGTAGATGGATGGATGTATAGAAAGATAGATAAATCAATGGATGGATGGATGGATGGACGGATAGATAGATAAATGGATGGATAGATGGATGGCAGGACGGATACTATTAGATGGATGGACGCAGTGAGCTCAACAGTTGGAATGGACATACGCTAAAGAAGGATGGTTCGCAGACTGTCTACGATATCTTCATACGTTTATCATGTCTGTTCTCCACCCCAGGGTGTACCGAAGTCGTCTGGCCGGAAGCTGCCGTACTGGTTCCTGTACGTGGGCTGGGCGCTGCTGGCCCTGACCACCCTGGCCTCGGGGTTCTTCCTGCTGCTGTACAGTGTGGAGTGGGGCAAAGACAAGTCCGTCCAGTGGCTCACAGCGTTCGGACTGGCCTTCCTACAGTCCATGGTGGTGGTCCAACCGGCTCAGGTGAAACTCATCATCTAGTTTTAATCTTAATCACAAACAGCATGCACAGGGAAACGTTGTGCTTGCCTAAATAGAGTGTAGTTCATTTTTGAAACTTTTGTTCAATATCATTTCATCGTTGTCCATTTTTTTCTTTAGGCATACCTTATCTTATTTTACATATTGGGACTGTCAATTGATTTAGTTTCATGAAGTTTATTTGTATGTTTGTTTCTTTCTTTTTGATCATACTGAAGGCTATTATCTTGGCCTTCGGGACCTCAATCCTCCTTGGTTGTCGCAAAAAGAAGAGCGACACCGACGAGAAGGATGAGGATGTTGAAGCGGGAAGACTTCAGCCTGTCGATGGCAAGTATTACACATTGCAGCATGTCCTTATTCTCCTGCAACCCAGCAAACCCCAAGTCTTATCGAAAGGTGTGGTAGGTTCTTCAGTTGGACGTGCTCCAGGTTTGGTTCTCCTCAAACAACATAGGTTTTTCTCTTCCAGGTTCAATTAACCAGCATGGGGGATTTGACATCACACCATAACTAGCTTTGTTTAACGTTCTGTTCACATCTTTCCACAGAGACACTCCCAATCGAGCCCCAGGCCGCCTGGTCAGAACTCGAGGAGACGGGGCAGCTGAAACAGCAGCGTGCCGAGAGGAAGAACTGGCTACAGCTGAGCAACAACGGCAGGCGGTGCCTGGTGGGTATCATCATCATCGCTGCTGCCCTGCTGATGGTCCATGAGGCGTGGAGTCCTTCCGCTCCTGCAATCAACGAAGGGCTCAAAGCTGGATTTATGAACGGCACCGACTCGGTAAGTTCCCTTAAACTTCACTCTCTACGTTGGTCTAATGTGGCTTCCTCTTTATCCTTATGTTCATAGTTTGAAATAGTTCAGGAAGATTTTTTTCAGGAGATTTTTTGTTGGAGAAAGCAATCTATACACCGAACAATCACGTTTGTTCCAGGTTAAGGCACATGAGGACGTGCTGCCCTGGCTTGAAGGTGACTTCGCGCGTCAGCTGTACCCGACACAACAGTACAACGGCGAATCGCTGAACTGGAAGGACAGTGTGTTCATCAGGAACATGCGCGCCTACCGTGTGGGGCCGGTCCGCCTGGGACAGTTCAGGGCTCACACAGGTACAATAAATAAATAAATGGATACGCCCATCAAATACAATTTCTTTTTATTGAATGGGCACAATAAAGTACAGATTAGAAATTAAAAGGAGTGTGTATACTTTGGGTTGTTAAAATGTATTTTGGTATTCCGTATTTCTCTCAGGCATGTGTGACGTCTCACTGCCGGCTCTCCACTCCAACCAAACGTGCGTGAAGCCATACTTCAGCGGGGTAGCAGGTGAGTCCCTCGCGTCCTTCCAACGGTCGAAGCCCGAAATGTTCAGTAGAGTTATCCACGGGAAAAGAGGCTCGTACGGCGGACCGGGCTACAGCGTCTCCCTCGGCGAGATGAAAGCGGAGATGATGGAAGCACTGAAGGCCCTGAAGGCAAGCCAGTGGATCGACCCGTACACGGCCGCCCTCGTGCTGGATCTGACGCTGTACCACGTCAGTACCAACCTGTTCAGCACCGTGTCCGTGCTCTTCGAGTTCCCTCCAGCAGCGGGAGCCATCGCGACCCTCCAAGTCGCCACATTCCCGCTGACCGCGCTGGGCATGGCCCCCACCATCATTTTCGTGGCCAAGGCGGTGTTCTTCGCTTGCCTCCTGTACGTCATCATCCGTCTTGTGAAGAAGGCGCGCAAAGAGGGGAGGTCCTTCATCCTCCAGCTCTGGACCATCGTGGAAGTCGCGTCGGTCGTGACGTCACTCTACGTCATCGGGGCGCTCGCGATGAAGGACACCTTCGCGGGGAGAGCCAAGGCACTCATCAAGCAAGAAATGAAGAAAGGTACGTTGTTTGCTGTCTACACTGTATGCCAACATATTTGTTACATCACATCTTTAATAAGTATGAATGAAATGTTGTCCAAAGAGGCAAGTGTTTAGAAATATCTCAATCTTAATATGGATGTATCTAATATTTCACATACAGACCGACGCAGCTTCGTGGACCTGTCCGATGTCGCCTTCTGGAGCGACCAGCTGACCGCCGCCGTCGCCATGGTGATCTGGTTCAACCTGGTGAAGATCTGCAGCCTGATGGGGGTCAGCGCCCGGGTCCGCACGTACCTCGGTGAGTTCTGATAGGGTGGTTGTAGTCACGTGACTATGACGTAGGTCAGCGGCCGCCATTTTAGCCCGCACGTACCTCGCTGAGCCCTGATAGGGTGGCTGTAGTCACGTGACTATGACGTAGGTCAGCGTCCGGGTCCGCACGTACCTCGGTGAGTTCTGATTGGGTAGCTGTATTCACGTGACTGTGACGTACGTTAGCGGCCGCCATTTTATCCCGCACGTACCTCGTTGAGTTCTGATAGGGTGGCTGTAGTCACGCGACTGTGACTTACGTTATCGGCCACCATTTTGGCCCGCACGTATATCGGTGAGTTCTGATATGGTAGCTGAAGTCACGTGACTGTGACGTACGTTAGTGGCCGCCATGTTGGCGGGCATTTGACCCGTGCGAATGATGTTGACTGTTTTAATGCCTTTGTGCCTCAAGATGCCTGTTCTTTCCGTCTTTCTATCAAAGGGGCACCAGATTATTCACAACTTCCTTTCTTGTAACCACCAGTCGTCTCTTCCTTGGTTGTAATCATGCCTAGTGCATTCTGGATGACCTGAACTCCGGATGACCTGTTGCCATCGTGAATCTATCTACTCCTCTAACATGGCGGCGGATTTCTGCCTACATTTTCTTTATTGAAAGTCCATTGCCTAAATTCCCACCTATAAATTGAAGATGCCACAAGGAAATCCTGTATCTTATTTGTATCCATCTCTTTTCCAGATGTCCTCATCCACACCCGCATGCAGATGTTGGGCAGCCTGGTCATCTTCATCCTGACCGTCACAGGCTACGGCATGCTCGGTGAGTTTCTGATCTACTTGTTACTCAGTCCTTACAAGTAACATCTTTGGGCCCTGTCACACTTGTGCGTATATTCAAGTGCGCGTGAGTTGCGCATTAACACTTTTCACACCCATGTAGTTTATTTTGCAGCTTTCCGTTGATCTGGTGAGTTGGTGGACATTCCGCAGCCCTTGGAACTAATGTTTTGCTAGTCTATTGCTCTTAGGCGTTTTGTGCCTTTGTGCTTTTTATGTCTCGCAGCGTTCCACGAAGAGTGGACTTCATTTCGAACGAGTTCCAGTCCTGATGAAGCGATGCAAACAACTAAAGCATGACCAAACACCGGTGATGCATCTGTGGTAAAGTCTCTTTCTCATCCACAGCCTCTTGCAGAAATCCGTGCGCATTGTATCCCTACTTCTGGATAAGACGTGGCATCGCCCAGTTTCAGTCCGGAGGAAATGTATTCTTGCTCACTCGTCACTTTCTGCCATTTCTGTTTCCACAGGCTACCTGCTGTTCTGCCCGTACGTGGACGCATTCCGGTCCCTGAAGTTCGCCATAGCCGGCCTGACGTTCCTGCCGTGGGGAGAGGTCGGCTATGACGTGCTCGCCACGCCCAGCGAGGTGGTGGGACCGCTGTTCCTCTTCGCGTCCGGCTTCACCATCCTGTACCTGCTGCTCAGCTTCACGGCAGGCGTGTTCGTCAGCGCCACGTCCGCCATGATGGGCGAGAAGGGCAGGGGGAGGGTCGCAGCGGCACAGCAGCGGGGGAAGAGGCTTGCCAAGGCCGCTAGACAGGCTAGGGCGGCCGCGCCTCCAGTGCGTAACACCTTACACTACTGCAACTGCGATGAGAGTAACGAGTGTTTTGGTCAGGCCCACACAGCTGAGACGCGGGTCTAGATCAGACAGGATTCAAGACCACTTGTGGTTAACCTACATTGTACGGCTGTACAGTAGTATTTACCACATTGTAATTGAGGCTAGACGATGGAGCGTTTTGGACAAGATTATTAGTTTGATAAAGCTGGATTTGAGATCAATCATGACTATGTCATGTTTTTCCAAGATTGTACGGCTGTACAATACTAGAATTGACCTTTCAACAACAGGTCTAAATCAGACTGGATTGTGATCACTTGTAGATAAGTCATTTATTGCCTGCGTTGTACGGCTGTACGATGCTATTAATACCTTGGATTTTCAAGATAGATTTACGAATCATGATACTGTATTCATACTTTGTTTAGACTAGAGTGTTTTGAACAGGCTCACGCAGATGACTTGCAGAGTTTGATCAGGCCGGCTTTGACATCACCCATGACTGTATCATGTATTCCCTAGATTGTACGGCTGTACAATACTAGTATTGGCCTTTGCAATTGGAATGAGATAATCGTGATACTTTGTTGATTAGATTGTACTGAGCCACGTGTTTAGATCCGGCTGGATTAGGATTACTTATAAATGAGTTATTAATCGCTAACATTATACGGCTGAACGATGATATTGAGACCTTTCATCTGCAAGATAATGTTACAAACCATGATGCTATATATGCCCTGTTAACATGCGTGAAATACATTTCGAGTTAGATCCAATGTTCGTGGGTCGCTAATTTCATATCGATGACTGTCTTTGAATGAACTGAAAACCGATACAACAAAGGAAAAGTAATAGAAAATAAATAGCAAAATTGGATATAGATAGTGCTTTTACTAACCAGCACTAAATCGCTTTTTCAAAGATTGATATCAATTCAAGTTGAACTTCAAAATGGTTTGGCCAGAAGAAAAAGAAGGCCAGTTATATCTTTTTCAGGAATAGTAACATGCCAAGAGATATGTTATTAGAATTTTGTAAAACATTTTGGGGAAATTGGAAAATGATTGTGCTTAAAAAAGGAAACTGGATAACAACGAATCTGAATATGTCCAATGACATAATCTAAAGCCCCTGATATGTCCCTTGTGTTACATCATAATATTGGGGTCAACTAGAAAAACTGCTTGTAAATATTGCGTGTGTCTATTGAAATTGCATGCAAAGTTGTAGGGTAGGAGCATCAAAAAATCAGCAAGAATGTACAAAATTGGTAAAATTATTTGATAAAGGACTAAGAATACCTAATCAGCTTTCACTTCCATGCTCAGAAGAAAAAGAAGACCGGTTGTATCTATCTAATAATTCATTTTCAGGATAAGTAACATGTCAACAAACTTGTTTAAATTTCCGTATTTTTCGTAGTAAACGTTGATAATCACATTTAGCAGAAAAGTTTCACATTTAGGGAGGATAAGAAAATTTCTTCTGGAAACTTTAAGATGAACTTGTCTTTGTAACTTAATGTAAAAATGACTATATCGACGTTTTTCTACCTTGTTAATTGTACAGCGAAAAATCTGTCCGCCGTTTATATTGGAATAAAGTTTGATCGATTTGCTGATTCAGGTTGTGTATTCCTTGTATATAAGGGAGCATTTATGCATTTTTTCACGCCCTCGCCGTGCCAACAAACAAACAAATGTCTTTTCTAAGGTAGAGTAGTCTCCGATAGAAGAGTTGTTGTTATGTAGCAGAGCTGGGATGTCATTACTAGTATTTCCAGCGACAGGTCATTACATTCAAATCCACATGTAGGTGATGTTTTGAAACATCTCAAAGGGCATGTTGTAAAATTACTGTTACCAAGCAATTCCAAACAAACGCATACAAAAACAATGAACAGTAACTGATCTGATTTTAACATCTTTGAAGTTGGGTTACTTGCGGTAACGCCGGAGACTGGCGCTGTCATGTCGCTATGTTAAGTATAAGAATCATTCACCAGGTTGTATTATTTCAGCCAGTAGGTACCCATGTGAGTAATGAGGCTGTTGTAACGCGCTCAAGGCACCTCCTCGAACACGGACCCCCGTTTTTCGTCTCATCCGAAAGACGGTGCAGCTCCGACAAGGAGACCCTTCCCGGGATTCGATCCGGGGTCTCCCGGATCCAACTAATTGGAAACAGGAGGCTCAACTGCGAAGCCGCTACCAATTGAGCTTCAGGGACATCCATGCTTCTGACCCAAAGAAATTTTTAAAAGGGCATACTGTAAAAATATCTATCAAACACTTCCAAACAAACGCAAACAGAACCAATTCACGGTGATTGATCCAATTTCAACGTCTTAGAAAGAAACTGGGTTACTTGCGGTATCCCCGGAGACTGGTGCCGTCGCACAAGCTAGACAAGTGCCTCCGGGTGATGTACAGTATCAGACTTGGTGACATTTTAGTCCGAACTCGCAACAATTAATCCCCGTCAGATAGCTCGCCATGCTTCTCACCTGGCTCGTGTGACATTTGGAAGATAGATATGACGAATAGACGACTTTATTTCTCTTTGAAAATGCATCTGGAACGTCATCCACCATATCTCCGAACAAATAGTGTAAGAAGGACTTTGAAGGATGTCGGTCAAGAAAGGGTTCGTCGTGTTTGTTTCTGCTCTATAGTCACACAAATTAACCTACTGTGGGTAATGACGAAGTAGTGACCTTTAGAAGCTGCAACCGTTGAATAGTTGACCATTCCTCTTTCGCCAGATATGAAGTTTTCTTTTCATTGTATGGGACGAAACAGATTAAACGTCCTTTTGTCAGACGAGCTAGGAAAAACCTACACTAATGGTAAAGTCCCTTCCTTTTTAAGACATTCAGTGGGTAGGTGGTTCATACATGCACCGCACAATCAAAGATTGCAATCTGGCAAAACATGCAAACGACGGCATTAAAGACGAAGTGGTGACCTTCAGACATTTACAAGCTGCGCCCGTTGAATAGTTGACCATTCGTCTTTCGCCAGATATGAAGTTTTTTTATCATTGAACGTGACGAAACGTATCAAGACTCTTGTTGTCAAAAACCTACAGCAATGCTTCGTTACTTTTAAGAAAGGCAGAAGTTCGGTGGTTCATACACACATCGCACAATCAAAGAGTGTAATCTCCTAAAACATCCATACGACGGCATTACAGTGTAATCGCCGAGAAAATACATTCCCTATCTCGGGAGACGCCTGTAGAAATCACAAAAGAGCAGGATGAAGCTAGTGAAATCCACTTTAAGTCTCCACCCGTGCCTAATAGCTCCATTTGAGACCTGCCATTCTTGGCGCGTACGCGTCCTGCCTTAAGGGATTATGACGGCTTAACGAAAAGCCTTATGATATTACGCCAGTCTCCGTTTGACGCACTGTACGTAAAACACGTCAATCCTACTTAAGTACATACGTCGTCCTTAATTCTTCTCTCCGTCAATCTTCTGAATAGAGATTCACCATAATTGATATCCCATAAGACGTCAGACAGGTGATTTAGCTCAGGTGTGTGATCATCTTGACGTGTTATCTTCCCATCGTGTTCCATGTGGTGCACAGAAAGCCCTAAGATATCTGCTTTCTTCCATCGCTTACAATAACTAATGAAGGTGTAACAAAGAACGTAGGATTAGCGAGAAAGAACTGAATAACAATTCAAATGACAACAGAGCGCTGTGAATATAAAAAGAAGTAACAAAGTTCAAAACAAAATAGTTAACATACAAAACTTAAAAATGATACACCAGACGACAGCATTCGCCGGGGAAGGATACTACCAAAAAAAAAAAAAAAATTAGAAAAGTACCTATAATAGACATGTGTGTTTGTATTCATCTGGCTCTCTACCCATTGTGTGTTTTGCCTGTTTGTGATTCGTGGAAAAAAAGCTACACGTAGCTGAATTATTAGAACCGGAATAGGGCACTTACTAGTCAGAAAGAGACTTCAGTGAGTATAATCTACCCATAGAGCCAAATCGGTAGTACTAGTCTAATGTTGCTGAGGTCCCATTTCGGTAGAGGTAGCCATTACTGTTCAAAGTGCCAAATAAGTACCATTATGGGGCATGGAGTATCAACATAGATAAAATCAGGATGAGAACACCAATGGTAACCTCCTGCTTTTGAAGATCGCTGCCACCGGAGCTGTGCAAAATGAGGTTGGAATGACTGAATTAAAACGAGTGAATGGAAGTAATGCTGATTGCTTGCGCAGTTCTCACATCGAAACGACGTCATTTTTTTTGCATCATATACATTGTGGTAGTGTTGCTTGAACTAATCATGTATAGAAATGACTTAATAGATTGACTTTCAAAATCCGACTTTCGGGATCGAATATTTGCCTTTAAGGTAACCAGCCTTGATGCTTTTAGGCAATATCAGCGCGCAGACACGTAATCCTATGATTGCCTGAAGACGTCAGAATGAGCCGCAGCACTCAGCCTTGATAGAAAAGAAGTGGCTGCATTACTGGAATCGAAAGGAGTTGTCTAAGATACCCTTTCCGCTAGACCACAATCAATGAGCGACCATACAGCGACTGTACAAGAGTTAAGTTTGTGTGAACCTTGATTTCATTACGGGAACGAGATGTAAGAGTATGATTAAAAGACCACAAAACAAACAAACACAATTAAAATTACTACTTATCTATCATTCATTGAGTGATCTGTCAAAGACCTGAATTCTCAGCGGTCGCACCTGATCGCTGCCTCTAGTTGAAAAGAGACGCCACATTTAAGTTGGCGCAATCACCTAGCTTTCACGCAGATTCCTGTGAGCCCATCGCCCCCGGAGTTGAGAGCTTTTTTGATCCGGCGCCAAGATCGTAACCATCACAGTATTATATCGATGAAGATAAGATGAAGTGACTCACGCAGGTGGAAGCGGAAAGGATAAAGCAGCTAACGAGGATGTAAAGGCTTTCTGAGACCATTTGCGTCAAAAGGAGAGTCCGTCTGGGAAAGATTGCA
Source organism: Branchiostoma lanceolatum (assembly GCF_035083965.1). NCBI lineage: Eukaryota > Metazoa > Chordata > Leptocardii > Amphioxiformes > Branchiostomatidae > Branchiostoma > Branchiostoma lanceolatum. The sequence continues at coordinate 1,725,388 of NC_089729.1, read as the reverse complement.
TGAAGTACTTACCGCACCCACCATTCAGAGCTACAGATTACATCGGACGATTTTGTTGGTGCTCAGGAGAGCACAGTGGCAAGCGCTCAAATTATTAGGGCTAGACTTGTTATGTATACCTGGCATGCATTTGAACGAAAATAAAGAAATGATTGGTAGGTTGGTTAGTTGGTTGGTTTAGTTTTCACGTTGGAACATCATACCAAAGGCTTGACACGTTTGTGGCTGTCTAATAACTTATGGTGCCAAAGAGGCACCACAAGTTCGTCTGGGATCCTTTTCGGCAAAAGGACATCGATGCACTGGAGATGGTCAACAGACGTGCTGCCCGCTTCGTGACCAGCAACTACAGACGACAAGATGTCAGCATCACAGCGCTCCTCCGGGACCTGAAATGGCCGTCACTCCAGACTAGACGTCAGGACGCACGTCTGGTTATGATGTACAAGATCACAAACGGTCTTGTTGCTGTCCCGCCCACTCGTCTCACCCCAGTACACGCACGTACCCGTGCCAACCACGCCCATAAGTACAGAACCCTTCAACCCAAGTGTGACACTGCGAAATTCGCCTACTTTGCCAGGACAATACTTGAGTGGAACAACCTCTCCGCCCACGTAGTAGACAGCCCCTCACTGGACACCTTCAAGAGCAGGCTGCTGTCGTCACACCCGTAGCCCGGACACTGCAGCTGCGCCTCACCCCGTCTGTGCGATACCCCTACTAGGGGGTTTACAGACTATGAAATAAAAATAGAGAGGCATATCAAGAGGAAAAGGATTCGTTCCGATGTTTACCTACCTAGCACCGAAGATTACAACTGTAAAGGCATGAAGACTGGTATAAAGGCAATAACATCAGGTTTCCAAGGTACACAACGTTCTGAAAAACATTTTGAAGTACGAATTACAAATCGTTATTTGTATATAATAACATTTGTCTAGAAACTCATTATCGTGTACGTGTTTACTGCAGAAACGTCTCTACCAAAGGCAACTGTCAAATACGCAGTAAACGAAGACAGCGCCCCTCAACAACACCGGTCGGTACTGCAGCCGTAGAAGCATAAAATATGCGGCATCGACGTCTTTGCGCCAGGTTGGACATTTTATACATCGTCTTTGATGACCAGGTAGTCTTTTGTTCCACATGAAAGGTGTGCATCACAGTAGACTGATAACAATGTTTTGAATTTTCCCGCGGTAGTAGGCCAAAGCCATGGTGATGACCTTTCACTGATGACCTTTCGTCTCTGAACCTGGGACTTCCGCATGACGAAGGGGAATCCCCGACTCGTGCTCCAGTCCGCTGGCTGCAAAGAAGAGAGTTTCTCACAAAGCAAAACCTTTTGTTCCCTCGCCTTTTGTTTTGACCTGAAAGGGGCTAGCATAGAGACATCAAGTCCTACTTTCTCCCCCATTCAAAGTACACTTTCTCCCCCATTCAAAGTACACTGAGTAGAAGGTTCTCACGTTTCATACCACGACAGATCGAAAGGCAGACAGTAGACGAAAATGGCGGCCGAGTCGACCCTGCTGACTGCAAACCGAGAGGAGCTTGTTAAGAACATCCGGTTTGTGGAGCCGTTTCTGGACAGACTTATTCAGACTAACCAGCTGACTACAGAAGAGTGTGAGGAGGTGAGGAGTGGGAGGACTCCTCAGGACCGGGCCAGGGCGCTGATCGACCTGGTGAGCACCAAGGGGCAGGAGGCGTTCGGCAATTTCCGGCACGTCTTGAAAGAGACGAATCCCGAGTTGGCGGATATACTGCACAGGTTGGTGGGACATTTAACTTAATCAAGTCAACCATTGATGCCAATCGAGCGCTGGCATTCATTATGAAGAGCTATACTCTCCAGCCTGAGGTTGGTGGCGAAGATTGTAACCATCTTAATTAATATCATATGCCCCTCCCCTACCTCCACTGAAAGAAAATAGGGCGCATGATAAGAAGGTCACAATCTTCCCCGCCAACCTCTGCATGAAGAGCAGGGGTCAGTTTGGACAAAATAAACAATTTTATAGCCCCTTCACATTTATATGTTTTGTCCAAGTTTTTCCTTGCCTTTTAAATAGTGGAATTGGAAGTCTCTCTTGTATCAAAATGATCCGATACAATAACACTAATTTTGTTCATCCAGGTGCACCGACCATAACGAGAAGATCAGGCTCCACTGTGACGATTGTGTGCAGCTGCTGTGCCGGACGTGCAACAAGGAAGGTCACAGGGGTCACAGGTCAGTCGGTCACAAGTTCGTAAACAATCTAGCCATAGGGGTCACAGGTCAGTCGGTCACATGGTCATAGATAATCTAGCCATAAGGGTCACAGGTCAGTCATTCGGCCCATGACCGTAAATTATCTTGCCACAAGGGTCACAGCTCAGCGTGGGTCATAATCTAGCCACAAGGGTCACAGGTCAGTCGGTCACAATGTCGTAAACAATCTAGCCATAGGGGTCACAGGTCAGTCGGTCACATGGTCTTAGATAATCTAACCACAAGGGTCACAGGTCAGTCGGTCAAAAGGACGTAAACAATCCAGCCACAGGGGTCACAGGTCAGTCGGTTACAAGGAGGTAAACAATCTAGCCATAGGGGTCAAAGGTCAGTCGGTCACATGGTCTTAGATAATCTAGCCACAAGGGTCACAGGTCAGTCGATCAAAAGGACGTAAACAATCCAGCCACAGGGGTCACAGGTCAGTCGGTCACAAGGACGTAAACAATCTAGCCATAGGGGTCATAAGTCTGTCGGTCACAAGGTCCTACCACAAGGGCCACAGAAAAGTCGGCCATGGATACCGTAGATAATCCAACTTGTGCAATCAATTGGCCAGACTATACAGGCACGGATGCCGAATTTGTTGAAGGGAACAGTCCAATATTACAACAGTGATTACAAAAAACTATGTATACCTAATAGATTTCATGTCAAAATGAGATAGGTATGAATTCAAGTTCAAGCGGATATGAAAAGGTTCATTTAATTTTATCTACAATCGTTAATAAAGGATAGGCTAAAATGGAACATGCTTATATGATACTTTCTCCTCACAAATATCAAAACAATGACAAAAGGTTTGTACATTTGCCTATAACTTATAAATTTAAGTGAATCCATAGTAAAATTGATGTAATGCACGAATGCAATTGCATACATGCATGATGTTACCTGGAAACGTCTGGATACTTCGAAGCAATGATTCATTCTTTTATATTAAGCATATGCTGCTTCTTGTGAAATATTATTCTTTTAATTTGTCTTATAGAGTTTCATCGATAGTCGCTGACGCGCGTGTCATCAGACGGGAAGTCACGGCCTTTGTAAGAGACAACAGGAAGATGCTGAAAAACTTCAACGCCAGCGACGCCAACACCAGTGACGCCAACGCCAGTGACACCAACGCTAGTGACGCAAACGTCAGTGACGTGGAAGTCAGGAAAAGCCTGTTGCTGGACATTGAACTAAGGAAAAACGCACTCAAGGCAATGTTCATTGCAAAAATTGAATCAGAGTACGAGTGGTGTAAGGATCAGCTGGGTTTGGATGAAAGAGCTGCCAGCCCAGCAGCAAGCATCTCCAGTGTTGCCACCAGCAATACAGAGAGTGAGCTGTCGGGCAGGCCTGGGGCGCGGTCACCACGGTCGCCAGGGGCGAGGAGCTGGAGAGGAGTAAGGAGCCACCCCTACTCACCGGTGGACCAGAATAACTGGGGTACACAGCCACGCTCTCCTGCACGGATGCAACACCGTGTCAACAGAATGCCGAGTTCTTTGAAGGAGATGATTCATCTTTATTTACCTCCCTCTCCAACACCGCCCAGTGTTGCCTTTTCCCCACCAATCAGCCTCTCCCCATCTCAGACTCAGTCTCCATCCCTAGACTTCCTCACCCCGTCTGTATCGCCATCCCTAAACCTGTACCTGTCTCCAAGTACCAGTCCCGGGCTCCCCTTCTCCCTCTCCGCCCGTAACACTCCCACTTCCCGCTCCCCTTTATCACCCATTTCTTTTTCTCATGACACCAACCCCCGGCACAAGGACTTCGCCACTCCGCATCCAGTGTCCAATTCGCAACGCGAGTCTTTCTCCCAACTCAGTCCTCCCTCGCACCTCACGCCCGACTCGCCTAGTCTTGGTTTCCCCACGTTTCCCATTGTTACTCCTGGACCATCATTCCCACCTAGCTTCAGGAGAGTTAATCCCTCGGCTGGCTCACTAGCATGGTTACAAATAGCAGATAGGGTGATACAAGAAGCGAGAGCAATAGAAAAGAGAGACAGAGACAAAGAATAGTTGGTAATTGTAGAGGGAAAACACAAACTGTATGTATACTCAGATTCGAAGTGCTGTAGCAAACAAGAACTAATATTTAAAGAAAACAATACTCCATCAGTAGGGATCTTTGGAACTGTTCTTCACACCTCAACAAAATCTTTTTCAAATCTCTTTGTCACCATTTTCTTTGTGGATCATGTCTCTTAAGGTTGTTTTCATGTCTGTTCACAAGCGCAATAGACTGGAAGGTAAAATGCTGATGTGGATGTATGTATGTATGTCATAACGGCTATAGATTATGTAATTACGTAACGAGGCACAACAAATACGGTGAATTGATACTACACAGTATGTAGATGAACAAAAAATGTAAAAGTTAATTTGATATCAAACGTTAGCTAATACTGTATATAATGCCGCCTGTAGCTGAGATTTCAGTTCTATTTTAGTTTTTTTTTGTTTCAATTGCTTGGCAATGCTTGCACATTGCTTACACAAAATGGCAAAGCAGCAATAACTGTTGTAGTAGCAATATTAAATCACCGTTTTTATTTCATTACGCAATTACAACTCTGATTAAAAACTGACATTGAATTACAGTCAGGTGCAGTTTAGTAGACTAATGTATGTCATGAGAAAGAGATATGATGTCAGAGCTAACAAGCTTGACTCTTACTGGCTAGGTGAAGTACGCTTTTAAGCTTTTTAAAAATCCTTTTCCCTCGTGGGTTTCAAATTGGAGCAATAAATGAGTGGTAAGGTGTTAATCATGAATGTTTTGAATCAGTTCAAAATGTGGTTACTTTTTAGCATTATCATATTCAATTGAAAAGGTGAATTACTCTGTTACATTTGTATCTTGTCGATAGGTTCATCAAGGTAATGTGTAAGTCTAGCTAGTCTTGTGTAAGCTTAGTTAAGGTAATACAGGTACAGTCATCTGTATTCTTAATGTTTCAATATTGTTATCAAATTGGTAACGTCTCATTTTATTGTATCTATTTCTATTGTATTAGAAGAGGACTATAGGGAGATTAGTGAGTACATTTGTTACGTTTCACTGTGTAATTTACTAATGGAGAATCCTAATAAAAACAGTTTGAAACCAGTTCTTCATTCATTGTACAATTGAAAAGCACAAGACCTAAACAACACAGAGCCAAGCTAGGACCCTGTTGATGGGTCTGACAGCCTGTACTGACGTCATGTTGACATGGTGATGACCATATCAACCCCAGCCGAGTAGAGGGGGATTCACTTGACATAGTACAGGTGGTTCGAGGTGGTTTGGCTTATCAGAAGTTTGATGTGAAGATACACTTGTCAGCAACAACAACGCATTGTTTCCACAGTAGAATACTATTTGATATGAAAGAATGAGCTCTTCTGAAAGGCAAAATAATAGAATTTGATTAATCTAATTTTTCACCTACAAAAGCACTTATGATCATTTAAAACTCAACATTTCCAACCTTATTCTAGTCACTACACTATATTCATTATTAGGTTCAGAGTGAATGAATTCTTCTTCTATTTCCAATGCAAGTTTGTTTATCTCTACATTGAAAGTCTGCCACTGCCGTCAACTGATGTATTACGTTTCAAATTTTCCCGCGGTGTCGGGTCTAGGTCATTGTGATGACCTGACCCTCCGTCTATCCCAGTGACCTGGAACTTCCGCATGACGAAGGGGATTCCCCGACTCGTGCCCGGGTCTGCTGGCTGGAAAGAAGAGAGTTTGTCACAAAGCAAAATCCTTTGTTCTCTCGCCTTTTGTGTTGACCTGAAAAGGGCTAGCATATTGACATCAAGTTAAACTTTCTCCCTCATTCAAAGTACACTGGGTAGAAGGTTCTCACGTTTCAAAGTCCACGACAGATCGAAAGGCAGACAGCAGACGAAAATGGCGGCCGAGTCGACCCTGCTGACTGCAAACCGCGAGGAGTTGGTTAAGACCATCCGGTTTGTGGAGCCGTTTTTGGACAGACTTATTCAGACAAACCAGCTGACTACAGAAGAGTGTGAGGAGGTGAGGTGAGTGTGAGGAGGTGAGGTGACTCCACAGGACCGCGCCAGGGCGCTGATCGACCTGGTGAGCACCAAGGGGCAGGAGGCGTTCGGCAATTTCCGGCACGTCTTGAAAGAGACGAATCCCGAGTTGGCGGACATACTGCACAGGTTGGACATTTAATGCGACCCTTGACAGCATTCACGCGATGGCATTTAGTATGGGGTACTAAATATTACTTTTAAAAAGCGGATGTTGGTGGGGGAAGACTGTGACCTTCTTATAGTAGTGCCGTGCCTAGAAGTGTTGTTGTTGTTGTTGTTGTGTCCTTCTTTAACGTCTATCATATCGCTAAACGTGGTCTCCTGCAATTGGTGCCGGGGTTTCATTTGGTTCAGTTAGGAGTTAATGTGACTTTAGCTTGCGTGTTGCTGGACGTGTTTCTAGGAGAGTGCGTCGAGTCCGTGCGTACTCTCAATGAACTGGAAGAAAGTTCAGTACATCTGCTTTTGATTTCCTCAGAAAGGTCTCTGCTCTCCTCTGCTATGTGGGACATGTGGACAGAAAACGGGGCATATGGTCACAATCATCCCCACCAACCTCTGCGTGGACAAACTTGTATATTTTGTCTTTTAGGTTCTAGAATCGGAAATCTTTTTTTGATATTTCAGTAAGACTCTTTTTTTAATCCAGGTGCACCGACCATAACGAGAAGATCAGGCTCCACTGTGACGACTGTGTGCAGCTGCTGTGCCGGACGTGCAACAAGGAAGGTCACGGGGGTCACAGGTCAGTCGGTTACAAGGTCGTAAACAATCTAGCCACAAGGGTCACATGTCAGTTGGTCCCAAGGTCGTAAAAGATCTAGCCATGGGGGTCACAGGTCAGTCGGTCACATGGTCTTAGATAATCTAGCCAAAAAGGTCACAGGTCAGTCGGTCACAAGGTCGTAAACAATCAAGCTTGTGTAATCAAAGGTCCAGAACACACTGGTAAGGATGCCCAATTTCTTGAAGGGGGACAAGTAGTCTCATACTGTGATATGTGTCATACATAGAGATATGTATACATGATGTAATTTATGCCCAAATGAGAATAGGTATGAATCTTTATATTTCAGTACCTGAAAAACAAAGTTTTATAAGTCAACCTACTATTTACATGAATCTGCAAGCATTGTCATTCGTTGGAGGGACGTCATGGTTTGTGTGCACAGTGTTTCCCTAAAACTTTTAAAACGTCCGTAAGATACCTAACTACCATATCACCATGCTTTTACTTAAGACATCTTTTCATTCACTTTGTCTTGTAGAGTTTCATCAATAGTTGCTGACGCTTCTGTCATCAGACGTGAGGTCACGGCCTTTGTAAGAGACAACAGGAAGATGCTGAAGAGCTTCGACGCATCCGCCGGTGACGTGGGAGGCAAGGAAAACGTCCTGCTGGACATTGAACTCAGGAAAAACGCATTAAAGGCAATGTTCATTGAAAAAATTGAGTCCGAGTATGAATGGTGTAAGGATCAGCTGGGTTTGGATGAAAGAGCTGCCAGCCCGGCAGCAAGCATCTCCAGTGTTGCCACCAGCAATACAGAGAGCGAGCTGTCAGGTAGGCATGGGACACGGTCGCCAGGGGCGAAGGGGCGGAGAGAAGTAAGGAGCCACCCCTACTCACCGGTGGACCAGAATAACAGGGGTTCGCAGCCACGCTCTCCTGCATGGATGCAACACCGCATCAACAAAATTCCGATTTATTTGAAGGAAATAATTCCTAATAGTCTTTATTTACCTCCCTCTCCGTCAACGCCTAGTCTTGCCTTTTCCCCACCAACCAGCCTCTCCCCATCTCAGTCTCTCTCCCAGGACACCCTCCCAACGTCTTCACCAACATCCCAAAGTCCGTGCTCGTCTCCCATTACCAGTCCTGGTCTCCCCTTCTCTAACTATTCCCCCTCTGTCCGTAACACTCCCACTTCCCGATCCCCTTTATCAACCATTTCTTTTTCTCATGGCACCAACTCCCTGGCGGAAGGACTTCGCCACTCCGGATCCAGTTCCAATTCGGAACGCGAGTCTTTCTCCCAACCAAGTCCTCCCTCACACCTCACTCCGGACTCGCCTAGTCTCGGTTTCCCCTCGTTTCCCATTGAAAGCTCACCACCTTCTTCTCCCTTTACCGTGTTTACCCAATAGACATTCTAACCCTCTCGTCTCTAGCTCCTCCTCGCATAGTCAGTGTTTAAGCCTTGTAACTGAATTATATAGAGAAATAGTGCAGAGGGCGATACAAGTAGAGAGAGACAGAGACGCAATGGAAAAGAGAGAGAGAATAGTTGGCAATTGTAGAGGAAAAACAAGTACACAAACACATATCCTCAGAATTAAAATGTTTCCGCAAACAGATACTAATATTCAATACACCATCAGCAAGAATCTTTGGAACTGTCCTCCGCAACTCAACAAAAAATCTTTTTCAAGTCTTTTGGTCACCATTATCTTGGTTGATCATGACTTCTAGGGTTGTTGTTATCATATTTGTTCACAAATTAAGTGCTCCGGAAGACGAAACGCTGAAGTAGATGGATTTTGTTGTATTGAATAGTTTTATTCCATACTTATGTCTTGTTCTTTGTTTACTGTTGTTGCCATACTTTGTACCTGCTACAGTAGTCGCGCAATAAAGTTCTTCTTTATTTCGTGAGGGCCATAGCTTATGTAACGTGAGTCACAACATATGCTATGAATTGATATGAGTCTGTATATAGATGAACAAAATATGTGTAAGTTAATTTCGGTTAGTACTGTACGTCAGTACTGTACTCTTTTTAATTTAAAAAAGCATTTTACTCAATCATTAGCACATTGCTTACACAAAATGGCAAAGCATTAGTAACTGTTGTAGTAGCAATATTATATCAATGTTTTTATTTCATTTAGCACTTACAACTCTGTTAGAAACATTAAACTATAGTCAGGTGTAGTTTAGTAGTCTAATGTATGGTATTAGAAAATAGCTATGATGTCAGAGCTAACAACCTTGACTCTTACTGGCTAGGTGAAGTACGCTTAACTTTTTGAAAATCCTTTTTCTCGTCTTTTTCTTCTTATCGATAGATTCATTAAGGTAATGTGTAAGTCTATGTAGTCTTTTGTAATCTTAGTTAAGGTAATACATGTACAGTAATCTGTATTCTTAGTGATATAGAGTATGATTCATTATTGTTATCATAATGTTAACTTCTCATTCTATTGTATCTATTTCTATTGTATTAGAAGAGGACTCTAGGGACATTAGTGAGTACATACTATTTTTTACATTATACTGTGTAATGTACTAATGGAGAATCCTAATAAACAAACAGTTTGACACCACTGTAAGTCTAGCTAGTCTTGTGTAATTTTAGTTAAGGTAATCCAGGTACAATCATCTGTATTCTTAGTGATATAGAGTATGATTCATTATTGTTATCATAATATTAACTTCTCATTTTATTGTATCTATTTCTATTGTATTAGAAAAGGACTCTAGGGAGATTAGTGAGTACATTTTACTTTTTTACATTTTACTGTGTATTTTACTAATGGAGAATCCTAATAAACAAACAGTTTGAAACCAGTTCTTCATTCATTGTACAATTGAAAAGACCAAGACCTACATGTTGTATACAACACAGAGCCAAGGACGGGTCTGACAGCCTGCAATGACGTCATGTTGACATGGTGGTGACCTTATCAACCCCAGCCATGTAGAAAGTGATTCCCTTGACATTGTACAGGTGGTCCCAGGTAATTGGGGTTATCATTAGTTTTATATGAAGAGACGCTTAATTAGCAACAAATTAGCCTTGTGTCCACAGTAGTGTACTTTCTGATATACAAGGAACGAGATGTCTAATGGATTTTACCTATCGGTTTTCCAGCTGTAATAGGAACATTCAGTTAAAAGCTATACACACGTACTGTATTTGCTACAACAGGCAGACATTAGTGGGAATGTATTTGTTCAGCAGAACACTTGACTCTAACCAATGGCGTTACACCTGACGACGGCGGGGATTCCCCTGACGTCACGGTGCTGTTTACAGTACCTGGCCCGACCTGGTACTCGGCAAGATGGCGTCTGAACTAGAACTGCTGAAGTCCAACAGGGAGGAGCTTGTGGGAAAGATTCGGTTCGTCAAACCTTTCCTAGACAGGCTGCTTCAGCACGGTGAGATAGTTCAGGAGGAATATGACATTATTGTAGCGGAGAAGACTCCACAGGACCGGGCCAGAGGTCTGCTGGATGTAGTGGCGGCGAAGGGGCGAGGGGCTTTCCGACATTTTCGAGAACACCTGAAGAAGGTCAACCCAGAACTGGAAGAAATCTTAAACAGGTACGGTGTTTGGGCGGGTGGGTAGCCAGTATAAATTCATTGTAGTCTAACTTTTTGTTCCTCGTAGATTTTGTGAACTCGATCGAGTAATAAATTGCTAGGGTGGCTAATGGTCCTCAAGTTTGGCTAGTCATATAATGCAGCTAGGCACTGTACCGTGACAGTTACAGAGCGATTGGCACATAACGTCGTGCCAAGTGTAGAATATCCTACGAAAACTGTCAATGACTTACTTCCAATATTATCACAGATATGTCTATAAATATACTAGTAGAACGAATATGAAACAGACATCTAAAATGGCGATGGCGCAGTAGGTGAAGAATTGTTTGTGTAAGCATGACGTAAATGTTTACATAAGGTTGGCATGTTCCGTTTTCAGGTGTGCGAAACACAACCTGCGTATGAAGCTGTTCTGTGAGGGGTGTGGGACGATGCTATGCCGAAATTGTCGCTCCGACGACCACAAAGATCACAGGTAAAGGGCCTATTGTAGATTTTAAACTAGTAGCGACCCAAAGCTTGTTACTTAGTTGTAAGGAATGTGAGGTCCAAACACCAATCTGTGCTTGTGTGTGTTGTGTGTGTCTGTGGGCAGGCGCGCGCGCGCGCGTGTGTGTGTGTGTGTCTGTGTCACTGTGTGTGTGTATGTGTGTGTGTGTGTGTGTGTGTGTGTGTGTGTGTGCAGAATGTATGAATGGACGGTAAGAGAGATTAATGTTAGATATTTTGAAATAAGATTTATTAGTCGTAAACAGTCGAATTAGACACGTAGATTTATCAATACTTTGCTTTGTGCCCCTCTCCAGATGCACGTCTCTGGTGGCAGAAGCAGAAGCAATTCGCCGCGAGTTCACGGCATTCAAGAGAGAGAACCGAAAGATTCTCATTGAGCGTAACAATACGGCCGACGGTTACGTTGTCGCAAACATCCGAAGAGAGGCAAACGACAGAGCGGAGGCTCTTAAGGAGAGACTTTGTGCAAAGATAGACGCGGAGTGCCGCTGGTTTATCAAGCAAATCAGTGACGTTGGCGTCACACTTAGCCCTGCACAAAGTATCTCAAGCATCGCCGACTCAGGAAGCGTGGCTGGGTCAGAGGCAAACGTCTCAGATTGCGGTGACCAAACAACCACCCCTCTCTCGTTTTTCTCGGCTGCCAAAGAAAACAAAGAGCTGGACGACGATGATGATGAGGACACGCGCGTGACAGAAGACCAGACGACTCTGTGTGACGTAGATGAGAACTTGGATCTGTTGGAAGACTTTTCCTTGCCGTTTGATGACAACACACGAAACACAGTGATTGACATACAAGCACCGAAACAGTCTGCAACAGCAGACTTCCTCCACTCATTCGGAGAGTTTGGAGAGACGACAGGCCAGTTCCTCTACCCAGCAGGTCTGGCGATCTGTCCCAAAGGCAAAATCATTGTAGCTGACTCATGGAACCATCGGGTTCAGCTTTTCGACATTAACGGAAAATGGGAGAGTGAGATGTTTTCAACAAGGGAATGCGGGATCACCTTTCCACGCTCTGTTGCGTTCCGCTCGTTTCCTCCACCTGGAGACGTAATCGTCGCGTCTCCTTACAAGGGAGAAGTGCTTGAGTTACGTCTGGACACAATGGAGGCTTATAAGATCAAGAAACTACAAGTCCCAGAATGCTACGGTATAGCTGCTCTGGACGAAGGTAACACGGTAGTGATATCTGAATCTGTGCGAAACACCGTTGCTGTATACGGGAGATGGGAAACTCGAACTGGAAACATTGATTACTTAAAGATTAAAACATTTGAGGGGCGTTTCAATAAGCCACGGAACGTCAACACTGATAGTCAGTCCAACGTTTACGTTTCTGACATTGGTGACAGCACGGTCAACATTCTGGACAAGAACGGGCAGTTGAAAACCACTATTGGTAAGGACATTCTCCGGTATCCTACAGGGGTTTGTGTAGACAAAGAGGGCAACATTATTGTTGCAGACGCGGCGAAAAACACATTGGAGATCTATACAAGTGGTGGACATCATCTGGGCACCCTCATCCCCAAGGAAGAAGGTCTGAGAAAACCACAAGAAGTCTGTCTGACACCAGACGGGACGAAGTTGGTCGTTGTGGACGGCGGAAACCATCGCGTTTGCGTCTACAACTATACTATATAGCTCAAGCTAAAACAAGGACATTCTCACAAAGAAGGGCTCAGGAGACTAACATACAAACAAACCTTTCCAGCGTTTCCATATATAGTAAACATGAGTGCCAACCTGTAAGGCACACACTTTTGACTCTTTGTAGCAAATGTAGAACAGAAATGTATTCTACAGTTTAACAGGGTGGCTGATAGTGTATAGAACATGAGATTAGGGCACACTAACTGAAAAATTAATAGTATGCAAACTCTACAACAATAGTGGTATGCATTAGTATATAGTGCACTAATGTGTAGGTCATGGGGTTTAGACATAGGATAACACTAACTGAATGTTGTATAGTGGATGAACAATTGTATAGCAAATACTTACTAGATACTTTGCAGTGTATGAAGCATCAGTGTAAGGTATAACAACTCGTTTATATTATATTTCTTTTACAAATATTTAGATACTAGTATTTTGCAAATGCCTTACATAGACAGAACAAGAATTAAGGTAATCGTACTAATTGGATTACACGAATGTTAGGCACTGACTAGAGGAATAGTAACCTTGTAAAGTATCATTCTTGTGGGCAAGAATGTAGCATCGATCGACTTAATGATTTATAGTATTGCCAAATCAAATAAAGAATGGAACTGTTTATTTTTGTGTCCAGTATGCTGTTGTTACCATGGTAATTCTAAATCATCTCATTTGGGCAAAAGGGCAGTTGCAGAAATAAAAGCCAAAAGCTGAATTTCTTAGAGCCTAATCCTGACATCAATCATGGCTTTGACAGCCTGTACTGACGCCACGTTGCCATGGTGATGACCTTACCAACCTTAGTACTGGAAAAGGGGGTTCCCCTGACACAGTGCAGGTAGTGGGAGGGGGGTGGTCGGCGTAAAGCAACAGATTAGCCTTGTTTCCACAGTAGAATACTATTTGATATGCAAAGAGTATCAAAGCTCTTCAAAGCTCAATTGAATTTTATCTTTAGATCTTACACCTACAAAAGCACATTCATAAAAACTTAAATTGCCAATATAATTCCATTCACTCTATGATATTCGTCACTCGCCAAAATCTAGAATAAAGAAGTCCTATGCATGTATTTCTATTTCCAAGGTAAAAGTTTCCAATTTACTAGGTTTCTGCCTGCAGCACCCAGCTCGCGAAACGCTTGACCTCAACTGCATTTCGTAACATTTCTATTGATAATGTGATCAACTCTGAATGGACCTTGATCTTTGACATTTGGAAATCCCAAAGAATGTTTGAGACAGGTTACAGAAAAACAGGTAGCTAGGTGTTAGCTATAGCTAGGGGTACCGTACACACGTACTGTGCTTGCTGCAACAGGCACTCATTACAGACATTAATGAGAATGTATTCGTCCATCAAAACACTTGACTCTAACCAATGGCGTTGCACCTGACGATGGCGGGGATTCCCCTGACGTCACGATGCTATCCACAATACCTGGTCCGACCTGGCACTCGGCAAAATGGCGTCTGAACTAGAACTGCTGAAGTCCAACAGGGAGGAGCTGGTGGGGAAGATTCGGTTCGTCAAACCTTTCCTAGACAGGCTTCTTCAGCACGGTGAGATTGTTGAGGAGGAGTATTGCCATATTGTGGCGGAGAAAATTCCTCATGACCAGACCAGAGCTCTGTGGATGTGGTGGCGGCGAAGGGGCGAGGGGCTTTCCGCCATTTTCGAGAACACCTGAAGAAGGTCAACCCAGAACTGGAAGAAATCTTGCACAGGTAAGGTGTTTGGGCGGGTGGGTAGCCAGTAAAAACTCATTTTGGTTTTATTAACGTTTATGTTCCTCGCAGATTTTGTGAACTGGATCGAGTAAATAAAGCTAGGATGGCTAATGCTTCTCATGTTTCGCTATTCATATAATGCAGGCACTGTACCGTGACAGTTACAGAGCTATTGGTACATAACGTCGTGCCAAGTGTAGAATATCCTACGAAAACTGTCTATGACTTACTTCCAATATTATCACAGATAGGTCTTTAAGTTTAGTCTTTAAATAGACTAGTAGAACAAACATGAAACAGGCCTCTAAAATGGCGATTGCGCAGTAAGTAAAGGATTGTTTGTGTAAGCATGACGTAAATGTTTACATAAGGTTATCATGTTCCGTTTTCAGGTGTGCGAAACACAACCTGCGTCTGAAGCTGTTCTGTGAGGGGTGTGGGACGATGCTATGCCGTGTCTGTCGTTCGGAAGATCACAAAGATCACAGGTAAAGGGCCTATCGTAGATTTTGAAAACTTAGTAGCGACCAAAAGCTTGTTATTTATATGCAGGGGATGTGTGGTCAAAACACCGAACTGTGCTTGTGTGTGTTGTGAGTGAGTGTGTTTATAAATATGATATATGTGTGAGTGTGTGTTTGTGTGTGTGTGGTGTGTGTGTGTGTGGTGTGTGTGTGTGTATGTGTGCTTATGTGCATGCGCGTGTGTGTGTGTGAGTACGTACACATGCGTGTGTGTGTGTCTGCGTGCGTGCCTGTTTGTATGTGTGTTTGTATGGATGGATGGACGGTTGGAGAGATCAATGTTACATATTTTGAAATAAGATTTATTGGTCAAAGGCAGGCTGATTTGACACATAGTTTGATACTTCGCTTTGTGCCTCTCTATAGATGCACGTCTCTGGTGGCAGAAGCAGAAGCAATTCGCCGCGAGTTCACGGCATTCAAGAGAGAAAACCGAAAACTTGTCATTGAGCGCAACAATACGGCCGACGGTTACGATGTCGCAAACCTCCGAAGAGAGGCAAACGAGAGAGCGGAGGCTCTTAAGGAAAGGTTTTGTGCAAAGGTAGACGAAGAGCGTCGCTGGTTTCTAAAGCAAATCGGTGACGATGGCGTCACACTAAGCCCCGCACAAAGTGTGTCAAGTATCGCCGACTCAGGAAGCGTGGCTGGGTCAGAGGCAAACGTCTCAGAGTGCGGTGACCAAACAACCACCCCTCTCTCGTTTTTCTCGACTGCCAAAGAAAACAAAGAGCTGGACGACGATGATGACGAGGACACGTGCGTCACAGAGGACAAGACAAGTCTATGCGATGATTTGCAGTCCGTTTCTCTTGACGTAGATGAGGGCTTGGAGCTGTTGGAAGACTTCTCCTTGCCGTTTGATGACAACACAAGGAACACAGTGACTGCAATGCAAGCACCGAAGCAGTTTCCAACAGCAGACTTCCTTTACTCTTTCGGAGAGATTGGAACAAAAGAGGGCCAGTTCAACTGCCCAGAAGGTCTGACGATCTGCCCCAAAGGAAGAATCGTTGTAGCTGATTCGGGAAATAATCGGGTCCAGATTTTCGACATTAACGGAAAATGGGAGAGTGTGATATCAACAAGTGGAAGTGGCTTGACCTTTCCAAGCGCTGTTGCTTTCCGCTCTTTGCTTCCATCTGGAGACTTAATCGTCGCATGTCCTGGTAATGGAGAAGTGCGTAAGGTATCTTTCGGCTCAAAGAAGACGTATAAAGGACTACAAGTCGCGCAATGTTACGGTTTAGCTGTATTGGACAAAGGTTGGACAATGTTAGTATCAGAAAATACGCATAACACCGTTGCTACATACAAGAAATCATTAAGTACAACTGCATGGGTTAAGTACACAAAGACTAAATCGTTTGAGGGGCCTTTCTATGAGCCGCGGAACATCAACACCGACGATCTTTCCAACATCTACGTTTCTGACATTGGCGACAACGCGGTCAAAGTTCTGGACAAGAATGGACAGTTAAAAATCACCATTGGGCAGGACATTCTTCTGTACCCTACTGGAGTGTGTGTTGACAAAGAGGGCAACGTCATCGTTGCAGAAGCGATGAAAAACACATTGGAGATCTTCGCAAGTGACGGTCATCATTTGGACACCCTCATCCCCGAGGAAGAAGGTCTGAATCAACCACAGGAGATCTCTCTGACACCAGACGGGACGAAATTGGTCGTAGTGGACGGCGAAAACAATCGCGTTTGCGTCTACAAATATAACTCAAGCTGAAGGAAAACAAGGACGTTCTTACAAAGAAGGGCATACGAGACTAACAAACAAACAAACAAGAAATTAGATAGCTGATACATTAACATTTCCAGGATTTCTATAGGGAATCATGAGTGCCAACCTGTAAGGCACACACTTTTGCCTCCTTGTAGCAAATGTAGAACAAAATGTAGGCTATAGTTTAACTTGGTGCCTATAGTATATAGAGCAAAAGGTTAGGGTACACCGACTGGACCATTACCAGTATGCAAACTGTACAACAATAGTGGTATGCATTAGTATATAGTACACTAATGTGTAGGTCATAGGGTTTAGATATAGGATAACACTAACTGAATGCAGTATAGTAGATAAACAATTGTATAGCAAATACTTACTTATACTTTGCAGTGCATGAAGCATCAGGGTAAGGTATAACGATTCGTTTATATTATATTTCTTTTACAAATATTTAGATACTAGTATTTTGCAAATGTCTTACATAAACATAACAAGAATTAAGGTAATCGTGCTAATTGGATTATACGAATGTTAGACACTGACGAGAAGAATAGTAACCTTATAAAGTATTGTTCTTCTGGTAAATAATGTAGCATTGACTTAACGATTTAAAGTACTAGTATTGTCAAATCAAATAAAGAATCGAGCTGTTTCTTTTTGTGTCCAATTTCTTGTTGTTACCATGGTAATTCAAAATCACCAAATTTGGGTGAAATTGTAATTGCAAAGAAAAAACCAAAAACAGAATTTCCTAGCGCCTAATCTCCAACAGATTCCTTTGGAGTTATAATTCAGCAAATTGGTTAATTTCTTGATGACGCATTTTGATTATTGGTACAGTATCTGTCCAAAACGGACAATCACATGCAAAAACTATACATAACATCCGATACATTCCTTGAATATGACGCTTATCTATTCCTTCGTTTCTGTTTTCTGAAAATGGTCAATGATCTTACAAAGGCTGAGAAAATGACCAGGTGTTATACTTTAGAACCTGTTTACTTAGCAAATGGTTTGCTTTAGCAGCTCTCTCTCATATAGACACAGGGAGAGATAGCTGTGTGCCCCAGCACCACGGCCCTAATGACAACCCCTGTGTATATATCGTGATTTTCCATCCGTGTGTTACAGCCAAAATGTGACCCTGTAACTCGACTTCTTCTGTATTTTTAGTGTGTATTGATAGTGGAGTAAGTTGACTCATCTTTCGAGCTAACCGACATCTTTTGCACTGCCATCAACCCTCAGTAAGACAGCTGGAGCTCTCAACTAATATTACACATGTTCTATATATTATTCTTGTAGAAACGCGACCGTCGGTAACTCGATTTGTTCAATATGTTATTCTGTATCGAATATAACAGTTAACAGCCGCAGTCCTGCTGTTTTAAGGTTGTCAACGATTTGTACCAAAATCTCGCGAGATGACAGATTCTCGATAGATTGACCGTGATTAAGACGTTACCTTACGACGGCACCACAAACAAAAGGACCGCAACTCTTGCCAGTGACGCACATATCCAATGGCTTAACCGGTATCTTGATCATGATAGGTGCTAAGCAACATTCCTCTGTTGCCATAGAACCGTTTACACACAAGGTGATATTATCTATGTATTGTCCGACTCCTATACCCACATACATAGGTCAATTTCTCTATAAATCATTCCAAAAGCGAGACAGAATTACCCATACATGACTACATTGTAACCCTTATACTGTTATCGATAATATTATGTAGCTAGAATTGTAGGATAGATTAGTCTTGTATTATTGTTAATTCAATGCCATGTATTGTAACATGTAGGATTATTGAGCAATAAAGTTCATTCATTCTGTTGGAGTAAAGCGCTTGTATCCAGACATAAGTATGATTACTGACCACCAGACTACTTCACAAACCATTGTGTTTGTTTAGGTTTTAAAGACCCTACCCTCGGGCATTTAAAGCTTCGCGCGGTACTTCTGGACGAAACATAACCCCCTGTGCAGGCTTGCTGTTTGGTTTGGCTTGATGTTTTTTCTATATTCCGTTTGGCCTTTTCGCTGTTTTCTAATCACTCGCTTGTTCTTAAAAGGCCAAACTTGATCGGCTAGCCAATCCTGTAGTCTCCGCTGGCGTAATAATAAAATTGATAGAAAAAGTGTGTGTTTTTTTTAAAACACGTCCTTCCGCGAGGTCTGCAGCGTAGGCTAGCCCAAACCGGTTGTACAGGTCCCGTCTACTGGCCAGTCGGGACACGTTGAGACGCAGTCACATTCGTCCTACGATTTTGTTTTGCTGCAGGATTTTCAGCGTGACTTTCACACAACCGACGGTCAACAAGGATCTATGACAACATTGTAGACGTCACAAGAAAGCTGAATTTTGTATGACCTCGATTTGATGTCGTCACCCCGTCGCACAGCAAATGCAACAGGGCCCTTAGAGGGGCGGCGGTACGTGTAGGGGACAGGCGAAAAACTACCATATGAATACAGGAACACAGCCCGCAGACATGGCAGTGTGCAGGTATAGGAAATGGAAGGTCTTCTCACTGTTCCTGACAGGGCTGTTCGTCTTGACCTGCTACATTTTCAGCACTGGTGTCAGCAGCATACAGGTAATTTCTAATAACGAAATCAATGTGACATTTAGTAGTAAGAATGGCGTGCAATGTTGTTGTAGCACACCTCTTTTTGTATTTACCAACATATGCAAAAAGTACAGTACAGTACAGTATGGACACATTAGATAGAGAGCTACCTTAATTAGTACCGATGCCATTCATAGGCATCTGGAACTCATGACACATTGTTTAGAACTCCGAACAAAAAAACTGGTAGATAGAATTCAGTAATCGTTTTGTCTACGTAGAATTTGTATCCAGGTGTGGTCTGACCTGGTTGTGCTTTAACCGGAATTAAAATCCACGTATTTGGAGAGCTATTATAATACACGTACACGTGGGAGCAAAACACGAATGACATAAGAATAACATAACACGTTTGCAGCCTCAAAGTAGCAGGAATACATGACTATAGTGCATGCAATGTTTATCAAGCATTTACATCTGTTTGTTTGTTTGTGATAAAGCACAGCATTTTTTCTTCAGCGTGTGACCTACTGACACCTGTAATGTTGACAGGTCATGCAGACAAAATATCGTACGATGACCTGAGGGGTCCAGACTGACCACATGACCCTACCCATCTCTGTTTAAACGTATCGCTTTAAAAACCCTCAAGAAAAGAAAACACACATAAGAATGCAAAACCCTTTTGGACCTAGGCGTAGCCACTCGAGCTCATATTGATTTTGCTGATAATGTTGATGGGTAGCTGCCGGTGAAGGTCCATTTAATGACAACAAATAATTTAGATTCTACTCACCACTGAACGCCTTCGGCATAGTAGACACAGCTACAACGTGACAAGGGATAATCATTTTCAACATATGCTCGCTTTGTACCAATATCCACACATGCATGGCAAACCGTGTCTTTAGGAACTAAACGACATTTGGAAATAATAGGAGGCAGCAGAGATTTTCCGACATTTTGAACATTATTGTCATATTTATGACAGGATTCGCATGCATTGGAAAGTAAAGAGTGTGCTTGGGGCTTGCCCACCCTAACAATGATATAGAATGATTGTGTAAAACCCAGATAGGGATCCTTTCAGTAGCTAAAACATTCAATTAAATGTCAGGGTCAATCATTCAAAACTAAATTCTCTCATCATTATTGAAACAAAGGAAACATATAAGAAAACAAACACAATTCGAAACCTACAGTCCTATGGCCGCACATGGGGCAATGGTCGTATTGAGGTCACCTGCGCGCCTGAACGGCAGTCACTTCAGACCCTTGCGATCTAGCTCCGCCAATGTGCGCTCCTCGCACTTCAGCCCCTGGCTGCGAAGAGAGAGTATTCGGTCTACCCAACAATAACAACAATAACAATTGAAAATTGTTGGTTGGTGAATGTACATTCGTCTTTCAGGAGGCAATACTAGTACAGTACTTGTTGCCATAAGATCCGCTGTCAAATTTTGCTTCATACAACAAGACAGGAAATACGCCCATTTTACAAATAATTCACATGTATCACGCCATCTAAAAACTACGATATACTATGTAAATTTGTGTACAAATGTTTGAAGAAGAGAGAACAGATCTAGACTCATTGATTTAGATGGAATATAACATAAAGTTCGTTTTCTTTTACTTCCATTATGTTACCTAATTCATTTAGCCCATGTTGGGCATGAATATGCAATAAAGTTCATTGTCATTGTCATTTTTTAAGATCTCTGTAAGTGTTCAATTCTAACATATTTAACTTGCATATCTTCTGCTGTGTTTTCAGACTCAAATGCTTCGCATGGCCGACTACCAGCAGTCCTTCTCAAGGCATCTAACTTCTCAAACCAACCAAGACCTCATCAGATACAAGATGCAAGCAGACGGAAGACACCATCATACCGATATTAACCGAACACACTGTCAACCACTGGACTCAACATATACCACATACGCCATTGTGAACAAACAGGTCAGATACCCGCTTGGCTCTATCCTCCACTTAGAGCTAACGACCAGGAATAGGACGGGATCTCCTCGCACATGTGGCGGGGACTTCTTCCAGGCGAAACTCTTCTCACCAAAGCTGAACGCCAGCACCGCTGGTAAGATTGTCGACCACCAGGATGGTACCTACAGTATAAGCTTCCTTCTGGGATGGACAGGACGTGCGTTCTTATCGGTTGAGCTTGTTCACCCTCGGGAGGCGATAGACGGACTCAAGAAAGTACGAGAGACGCCAAACACAGGATATCTCTTCAACGGAACGTTTTTCGACCATAACGCGATTCTAGACGAACAGAAATGTTACAGTAGTAAAGAAGAGGGGTTTGATAACAGAGAGGACTACTGTTCATACACCAAACCCGAGGCCAACATTTCCTTCTGGTGTAGGAGACCGAAGAAGAAGGATGTCAGCTGTGAGCAGCTCGCGTTCGTGATCTCAGACTTGGCGAACAAGGAGAGATATGATGAGGCCAACGGCAAACTTCTCACTGAAGACGAGTGGCTGTACTTCAGAAAAGGGTAAGTTTTATTTCATATTCAAAATAATCTAATCAAATGCAGTCTATCTTGGGTCTTGCTAGTTATTTCTCTGTTTACTTTTTATGCAGTCTAAATAGCTAAGTTTTCAATAGAAATGTGGCACCATCTATTTGTCGTGTGCTATATTCCTGGTTGCAATCTACTCTAAACCTTTATTTATCCTACAGACAATATTTTCAAGTTGGGATAGCCGCAGAGGATGGAATAACCCAAGTGATTGTTGCACAAAAAGGTAAGAAAGAAACCTTTCTCACCCAAATTTTCAACAGACCATAGCATGTTAATGAAGTAGACCATATGTTTTCAAATAAGCATCCAATCGCAAACCTTTAGCACGCCTTGTACTGGGATGGGCCCGTACTTGTTTCAATAGGTGTGGTGGAATCTTTGACTCTTCTCAAACATGGGGCCTCCTAACTTACGTCCCATCAGAGAGAACGTCCCTTAAAGAAGCCAGGTACTCATTTTCACCTGGGTCGAGTGAGGAAATTGATGTAACGTGACTTTCCTGTGAAGGATTTGAACCCTTAAAGGAACCAAAACCTTGCCCTGGGGAAGTCGTAAAGGGAGTGCTCCTACTGTGAGCTGCCCAGCAGGTTGAGGGCTGGATTAATCCCCCATAACCACATAAATTCATAAAAGGATTAGATGTCTGCCAGCCTGGGACAATAGCAGGGACAGATTATCATAATAACTGTCAGAGAATTCAAACTTTTTTTCTGTACTGGTTTTTCTATGAACAGTTTCAAACAATGCAGAATGGCCCAGATATCTATCAAAAAGTCACATAATCCAAGGAAGTTTCAATCAGATTGGATAATCAAGACAATGCTATCTACAACTTTTAGTTTGGGGGAAGTCAACCTTGTTCAAATTTTCAAACTTTCAAATCGACCCTGTCAACATGGATATAAATTTCAATGTCTTCCCAACATTAGCCTAGGTAGTTGTGTGTCTAGAAATATGACTTGGGATTTTTTGCGTCTTCTTGTTGTTGTAACCGGCATAGAATAGGGCTCTGCAGAACATTACATATAACTGCTAGCCAATGTCTCAAAGCTAAATTGCAAGTGTTGTCATAACTTTATTTCTTGGCTAACTGTCCTTCAAGCTAACTTCTTTATGTGTAGCCATACTTCAAATTCTTATATGTTATCTATAGATTTCAAACATGACTTGAAGAGTAACTTGTACATGGTAAACTTTCTCAGCCAGGCCTCCGCTGATGTGCACTGTACGGCTGCCAGGCGCATACTGAAGGCTATAGTTTACATTATCCCGTATTTATATAGTTTTACTGGGGTCTTTAACTCTACAAAAACCCTAACCAGAAGACCACATTGCCGTCTCTTTTTCATATACTGAACTATCTGCATCCTTTTCCGGTTTGTCTCACGAACAGAGCTGGTCTGCTGTGCACGACCGCTCGGCATGGCCAGCGGGTCCATCCGAGACGGGCAGCTGTCCGCCTCCTCGTCGGTGAGCGGGTACGAGGCCCACCGAGCGCGCCTGCACGGCCAGCGGGCCTGGGAGCCCGACAGTAAGGACACTTCTCAGTGGCTGCAGATAGACCTCAAGGTCCCAAAGGTGAGTACGGAAAGAATTTGACGGCTCTTACAACTAGATACCCAGGCTAAGATAAACGATATCCGTCATAAAAGGGCTATCGAAGATAGCAGACTTCTCCCCCTGAACCCTACTGCTTTGTGACCATCCCTGACTCACCGACAAAAAAGCAGAATTGTGAGGATATATGGCAGCACTGCACAGTATGTATTTTAGGAAACAGACAGAAAAGCAAAAATAAAATTCTGCCTCCAGACTTACTATGTCATGATGATATATCAGGAAATCTGAAAACAGGAACAAACTTTATTTTATCAAGGGAATAGTGTTATCTAACGACCGGGTTTTCATTTAAGAATACTTCATACTTTGTGTAGTGAGCTTACGTTGTGGAACCTAGAGTTTTAGGTAAAGGAGAGAAATACAATAAACTCCTACTCCAATCTCTCTGTGCATCTAATCCCTGTTGTCTTGGTCATTCCAGGTCATAACGGGCCTCCAGACGCAGGGCTTGTGGGGAGGCACGGTGCCAGCATATCGCCTCATGGTCTCTGATGACGGCCGGAAATGGACCAATGGTAGTGAGGTAGGTATACTACGCTACGGAGGCCTTTAACTCTTATTGGTCATAGGATTTCTAAAGATATATCAGCAAGTCCTGTACTAAAAAGTTATTCAGTATACTTTGGGCGGAAAGCTTACGAGGATACATTTAGAAGAAATCAAATACCCCATGTCCTCTCTTAGGAGGTTGTATCAAACGATTGATTACACCATAGACAGCTCTCTCCTCGTCATCCAAGAACGACAGCAAAACAACACACGGTGAACAACAAAATATATGGCTCCAAATGGATGGGATGTAGAAGGCTGATAAAGATCTCTCGTACTCGAGATTCTTTGTGACTATACCGTATCAATGCACTGTTTAAGACGTTTGACGGGACTGCGGACGGCGAGAGCATCTCGGAGGAGGCGCTCAGCCCGCCGCTGGTGACCAGGTTCCTGCGGGTCGCGTTTGCCGCAGCTGCGGATCTCCCCAGGCTGAGACTGGAACTGCTGGGCTGTGGCCAGGCAACACAATTGCAAGACACCTGTATGTACCTTACTAATGTGTCCTACCTAAAGCCCATTTTTCATGGATTTCACAACCTAACTTATCCGCGCGTTTATTCAGGGACTTCAGTCCTTCTCCCAAGCCCTGCTGCCTAACTCTGTAGCCAATAGAAAGTTGGGTGCCAAACGCCAACGGCTACTTCAGTGTGCTAAAGATAAAGAATTTTGAAAGACCCTTGGCCTAGGACTTGGACTCCACATGCGGTAGCCACGTATATCTGTAAGAGTTGAAGAAAAATAACAAACATATTTGTCACAAAGCAGCAAGTAGAAGAAGAGTCACGTCCCAGAACGCATCCCTGCCGTTATAATTTAAACCAATCTATGTGATAATTGAATACGAAGATGAAGGTTAGACATCTAGATAGAATATTAGGTAGTACAAAAGAAATCAAGCAGCTGGACAAATTTTGTAGTCAGCATACGTTTCAGATGGTTTCCACTATCGTTTATCAATGACTTCATTCTCAGTCACTGCTGAAAGATAGTGGATGGTACCTGAAACTTATTTCATTGATAACTGAATACATAATTTAGCCATTTCAACGCTGTTTCCAGCAGTACCACAGACGTTCCTGCACCAGCGCGGCCCACCAGCAGACCTGCCGCCGTGTGGCCCGAACCTCCCGCCGTCCCAGTCCGAGGGCTACTTCTACCGGGACGTGTGGTACTCCTCCGCCTGCCGGGCCGCCAGCTGGCTGACCCGGCCTGACGTGGAGACCTGCCTGCGGAACAGGACGGTCCTGCTGCAGGTAACGGCTTCATTTACTTTGTCCCGAGTATGCAAATGAGTATGCTAATTATGATGTGTGTGTGTGTGTGTGTGTGTATATATATATATATATATATATATATATATATATATATATATATATATATATGGGAAAAAGAGGCCTGGAAGACGCGTAGCAACATACATTGACACCCTGAAGAAAGACACTGGCCTTGAAGTTGATAGTCTGCTCCAAGCGATGGGGGATAGAACCACATGGACTGCCATCACGACTCGAGACCTTCCAGTCTCGACATAAGCATAAGCAAGCATATATATATATATATATATATATATATATATATATATATATATATATATATATATATATATATATATATATATATATATATATATATATATGCACACATCATACTATATACTATACTATACATATTCCCTGCTGCAGGGCGACTCCACCGGCAGGCAGCTGGCGGGCGAGCTGGAGGCGCTGCTGGGAAGGAGGAACCACTACCGCTGCCAGGACTACATGGAAGAGGTGCTTGTTTTAAATCTATCTAAGCGGTTTAGTTGTAATCCTCCCTTTTGCTTATCCAGTGTACGCAGCCACTGTCATTTGTGGATATCAAGGCCGTATGAATTTCCGAACATTTTTTTGCTTAGGTAAAATTTGCGGGGAAGATGGTTTTTTTTAAAACTCTGACCCGCCGTTGCGCAGCCTGGTTATCAAACCGAAAAAAAAACCTTCTTCGGCCGCAAACTTTGCCCAAGCCACAAAAATGTCAATTTGGAACTCATACTGACTTCATGTATGCACAAGTGTATACCCTAGCCTTAGGTTACAACAAGTTTCCCTTTCTTCCATAAGACCCCGTTCATACCAGGATTCGCGAACCGGGATTCATCAAGGGCACGGGATTAATACCGATTCGGTGGATCATGGTATGAACGGGGTTCGAGGGGGTTTATCCTGAGGTGGATTCGGTGTATCGGGATAAATGCCCCATCGGGGTCGTATTCGGAACGCTTGTACCAGGAATCGCGATCAATCCCGTACCCTGCATAACTGAATCCCGATTCGCCAATCCTGGTATGATCAGGATCTCAATAAAGCGCACACTTGATACACATGGGACTGTTGTTAAACGTAAGTTGTGTGGCCCAACGGCAGAGCGTTCGACTCAGAACCAAGAGGTCCCGAGTTCGAATCCTGTCATGTCACTGATCTTGTGCCCTTGGGAAAGGCACTTTACACGACTTTCCTCACTCCACCCAGGTGTAAATGGGTACCTGACTTCGGTTGGGGCAAGTCGTATTGAGGTCACCTGGTGGCGCCGAATGGCAGCCGCCCAGACCCTTGCAACAGTTCCACAAAATGCAAGTGTGGATAAGATATTATATATGTTGTGTAGTGTGTGAAACCTGTAATACGGCGGAGCTTCCATGTAATACCCTGCATCAATTCAGCGCTAGAAAGGCTGCCATTGCGGGTAATTTCTGACCAATAAAAACCATTATTATTATAAGTTGTTGTGCTTGTTATATGTGCAGGTGGAGGGCCGTTACCCGGAGTCGCTGAGGCTGTACGTGTGGACCGGCCCCATCGCGGTGTGCCGGAAACGGGACCAGAAGGTGGTGCTTCAGTTCCGCTTTCATCACTTTCCCGTCCGAGCAGGTAAGCTAGCAACGTCCGTCTTCGCATGCACGCTTTTAAGAACCTGAGAGGGGCTCTTCGCTGTGGTATGAAAAGAAGGACCCGCCAGACTTATCGAAATGAGTAGGGTTCCTTTCTGAAATGAGTGGATCAAACCTTACAGTCTTGTGTACGTCTTACCTACCGTGCTTGGAGTCATCAACTTAATGAGGTTAAAGCACGTAATAATGAAGAAGAAAGGATGGTAATACCATTTGACCAGATTAGATTCGGTACAGAAGTTGTTTGTAGAGAAAGTCGGATGTTTGTATTATGGCCATGATGTACCTTCACACTCTACATTATTGTAACGCAATAGATAGCGAACCCTTCCCTAGGTCTTATCACAGCACTAAATATCATTTGACGCTGTCAGCCATCTGGGAAAGGTGAATGACGTTCTCCTTACAACCGAAAATATACCTCTACAAGCAAAAAAAAACTGTATGGTAGTTGCAGATCATGTTTATTTCTCCAATGTTGTGTCCAATCTTCATCGCATGTACGGTCTTTTCCCCTCAGGACACCACGTCGAGCTGGCAAACCTGCGCACAATCGTCCACGAACTGGACAACATCCGTGCGGGCGACAACCCAGTTGTCCTGCTGTCAATCTGGGCTCACTTCACGGACGACCCAGTTGAGCAGTTCGAGGCCCGACTTTGGGCCATCCGCGCGGCTATCGAGAAGCTTCACAGACGGGCTCCGCAAACGTTGGTCATTTTCAAAAGCCCGAATGTACGAGACCAGCTCTACCTGTCCAAGGTGCTGATGAGCAGTGACTGGTTGGCTTACGACATGTGGAGACGACTGAAGGCAATCATGGCAGGACTCGACGTTGCTTTCTTGGACATCTGGGACATGTCGGCCTGCCACCACTCGGTACCACAACTGCACCCAGCTAAGGAGGTAACAACCAACGCTATCGCCTTGCTACTGTCGTACATTTGTCCCTTGGAGTAAGGAATGCATTGGATGGAACGGTGTTAGTATCTCAGTGTCTGCACCAAGATGGAGAGAGGCAGCAGTCTTAACGTTTATTCTCAGGAACGTTATCAAGTTTTTAGAGCAACCTAGATACCTCTTGGATGGAAAGCTTACCCTACTGTACTGTTAGAACAAAAATATGAATGCTAGTCTACCTCTCCCCTAAGGACAAATGAGCCAAAGAGGGAGCAATGCACATTCGACAACGCAGCTTATGTATGGTACGCTGACTATACCTCATGCTGATTTAACAATGAACATTTAATGAAAGCATACTAAGATACCTCAGTGTACATGGAAACTCAAATTCGGCATAAGCAATCTAGAGAGAAGCATACGAACATAAACTTGACAGGAAAGGTTTTCCCTATGTTTATTTACAAAAGATACAAAACAAGAAGATATAACATTGCAACACTTGATACCTGAGTTACAAAAAGTACAAAACTGTTATCAACTTGAGAATGAAATAGAGTAGCACCCTGTAGAATGATTCAAATACCATGGAGTTTCCCTATTGTTAACTATACTGTGTAATTGATCATTGGTTTTTATTACATGGGGTATGTAGGTGGGTTGAAAATTGGACAGTAGTCCAGAAAATATTCTACAATGAAAACAATATTTTACATTATTCTTCATGTATGTTGGTGTCAGTATTTTTGAAAATACATGCTTTATCTGTCTGTACCTGTCTTGGCTTTGTTCACTTTCTTGCGAGCCAAAATGGCTACAACTTTAACAAAATGGAATGTTCTCATCTGAACAAGAACCTCCTTGTCTGAACCAAGTATCTTTTTTTCTTATGAGTAGGAGAAATCTTTAATTTGCGGCAAGCACAAAATTCAAGTCAGTGATTTGGAATGCTTCTTATGGTCTGAGACACAGGCACCTAATAATATGCAGTTTGAGTATGCATTTAGATACATAGCATTACGAACAACAGAATTAAAAAGCTACACCAAATTTCTTTCTTTTGTTTCTGGAACTCGAAATGTCGAAAAAACAGCAACAAAAAATGGAGTTCGTTACTACCCAAAAGGAACCAAACACACCTGACAATATACCTTTGCATGGATGTTTTTTTTACGGTGTTTTCTTTTTGTTATTATTTTTTAGAAAAAAAGTATTGAGATTCGCAGAAAGTATTTGGTGTGCGTTGATGATGTAACAAATAGAGTTAAAAACAAGAACAAGAACTTTTGCAACAACAAATTGCTTTTCAAGGCTTTTTAAGACCTCTTTCTACGTCATCCTCCACTTGTACTAAGGTGAAAGTAACATCAAACAAACTGAATCTCTGTAAATAACAGTTCAGTCACCGGGAGTCTTGCTGCCTCCAGTGACAATCACACTTTGATACGTCTCATACGACTCTTTGCTCTTTAGCGACATGTCTTCCTGCCTTCAGAACTCAGTTCTCCCTATGGAAAAATGTTGAGGAGTAGCGGTAAGTGGGGAGTAAGGATAATTTAGGGACAAGTGCATTACAGGTTGAAAGTAAAGGACCAACATAAGCTAAAAAAATGCAATGTTCCCATCTTTTCCTCAAGCATCTCACTTCATTCTGCACAAGTGTTCTCAAGATTGAGCGCCACTTGGTAGAGAATTGGTCAGGAACGTTTGACTTGGCCTCGGCTGTATGAGACTGTGTCTTAATAGAGCTAAGGATCACCAGAGCCAACTAGATTATCTAAACAGAAAATAGAACATCCTGGAGAGAGATATCTACAGCTGCAAGGCATCAGCAGTTGATGCCTGCAGATGAATGAGCAATTGATTGATTGTTGATTGAGAAAAAGTTCAGCTCACCCCAGCCCCAAGTCCTGCAGCTGCCATGCATCAGCAGTTGATTGATCGATTAATGGAGAAAATTACTTAGATAATGGAGATAATAAACTATCCAAGATTGATTGATTGAGGAAACAAAAGTCTCACCCCAGCCCGAGATCCTGCAGCTGCCACTCGAGCTCCATCAGCTCCGCCTGCAGAGCTGGCTTCGTCTGCACCTTCGCCTTCTGGAGGTCACAGAGGAAACAACACTAAGTCTTAGACAATACTACACAGTTTCTACACGCACCATTTTCCACTAAGGTGGCTACTGTTATTGATTGATTGAACCTTTGCCATCTGTGGGTCACAGAGGAAACGTCATTTTCTACACCATTGTTACTGATGCGGTGACCACATTCTTATAAATAAGAAGTGCAAACAAATTTCATCCAAACGTACTTGGTAAAGTTTGTGTGCACCTTGGTATTCCACAGATCACGAAGGAAACATTTTCAAAATGTATCCTTTGTGACCTGCGGAAGACCACAATGAAAGATATCAAAGCTTGACATCATTCTTTATTATTCAATTCAAGTCATCGGTCCTACAAATTCAATCTTGGTTGCTCAACTGTCATCATCCAGTCAAAAGGGGGCCTCAATTAAGTCTTGAAACAAATGTATGGCATTACCTGTAATGTGTTATTGTACACTTTTTGGAAAAGGCTAAATGTTTGAACATACCTCCTTCTCACTCAGCTGCCTCCCCTGACCAGCATTGGCCTCGAGAGCCGCAATCTGGGCCAACTTCTTCTGGAGCTTGTAAAGCCTCTTCTTCTTAGAATCACCTACCTTCTGTTCAGTACAAACAAGTTATATTATTGTTATTCTTGCCTTTTAAGTGGGGCGGAGGAAAGGTTAACAAGCTGCTTTTTTCTTAGTTAGCTTGGCAGACTTCACTCTGTTACCCATGCTGCTGTTGCGAGTACGTTAGAAACACACACACAGACTTAATTATACGCCTGCCAAAATTTTGAGACAAATATGCACATTTTTGGGAAGACAACAAAAAAACACAAAAATACTGGACCATAAAGAGTTTAACCTTCCCCCCGATACCTAATCACATTAAATATACAAACTTGGTGGCAAGAGACTTTTCAGTGAGACAAACAGAAGACAAACCCACCTCGTCAGACACCTCAGTCTGAGAGTCAGAGGCAGAAGAAGAGGGGGAGTCGAAACGGGGAGGGGGGAGGGCTGAGGCAGCTCCGATCATGGCAGGACCTCCTGCAACATTAGGGCTGCTGTGGCGGTTTGACAGACCTTCCAGTTCAGGTATGCTCCCTGCGTGTGTGAAGAGAGAAATCATCAGTTATTGTTTAAGGTGTGGTTGCACCTAGATCCCCTTCATCATCATCATCTATCGGCCGGGACTTAATAAGTACATACATCACTCCATATTGCCCTGTCCAACATCATTTGTCCTTAGATCCCCTTGCTAAAACTTCAGAAATAAAGGAAGGGATGTGAAATAAGAATCTTATCCTCTAATGACTTCGTACCAAACTGACGAAGCTACTGAGCTATTCACAGAAAAAAACAGTTACCATTGGAGCTGCTCCTGGCTACAGCCTGCCCCACGGTCGGCTGCAGCATCTGCCTGTACCCCGACAGGCCCCTCCCACGGCCCAGGCACATCAGCAGCTCGGCATCGGACAGGGGCTGGGAGCTGGGCAGAGCCATGGCGGCTGCAGGCACCCCGTTACTGTTACCGTTAGCAACCGTCGGGTACTGTGGCATCTGTGCTGGAGTGCTGCTGTGGCCGTTGGCTAGTGCCTGGTTGGGTGGCATCTGGCCCATCGATGCAGGGATACCGTGGCCGTTGGTGGCCTGATACTGTGGCATCTGTGCGGTGGGGATGCTGTGACCATTGGTAAATGCCTGGGTGTCTGCTGCTGCTGCTTGCGCAGTTGGGGTACCATGCCTATTGGTAAGGCTCTGGTTCTGGGCTGCCGGGCTGCTGTGGCCGTTGCTCATCGCCTGATGTTGAGGAGCCGTTGCTGCTGCTGAGTTCCCGAAGATGTTGGCAGCAATCCTTGGTCCTAAGAAATCCAGAAGACAGCCAAACATCTTTAAACAGACCACTCAAGGGACTTAGCATAAGGCAATACAATAGACGGGTGGTTACAACAGAAAGGCAGCTGGTCAACAAACAGGTGGTCAATGGTACATCCATAAACATCAACATCTGATTGCAAAATGAGCTTTTTTTCACTTCAGATCAGATTTGGAGTCTACGTGGCCCAAACTGGCAAAATGACAGGATTACAAACTATAGAAGTGTGTCGTTTGTCAAGGTCACGACTATGGTACAATCCAAGGTCATGGTTAGGTCACCCACCTGGCCTTTTGATTGGTGGAGGCCCAGCTGACCTCTGACTCATCAGCAGGCCCCTCCCGAC
This sequence comes from Branchiostoma lanceolatum, assembly GCF_035083965.1. Classification (NCBI taxonomy): domain Eukaryota; kingdom Metazoa; phylum Chordata; class Leptocardii; order Amphioxiformes; family Branchiostomatidae; genus Branchiostoma; species Branchiostoma lanceolatum. The sequence continues at coordinate 1,693,100 of NC_089729.1, read as the reverse complement.
CCCGCCCATGTTCAGGGAATACGTCAGGTTGTCTGGAAACAGAACAATGAAGACAGAGATTTAATAATCAGGTCAAAGCTGATCCCTGTACATGCAACAAAATTTTGTGTCTGCAAACACAACAGCAAGGAAACAGTTACGAACAGTTTACAGAAGTCACTTTGTATACAAAACATCACAAAGTTTGGATTTCTAAAAGAAATACAGATCAAATACCTCCTGTAACTACATAAATGAAAACTAGCAATGATGATACCAAGGAAAACATGCACTTCCAAGTGGCTTGTGAAACTTAACTGCTCATTTGGTTAAAAAGCAATTAACAGAGACAGCAGATTTCACCCCATCAGACAGAACATGCAGGAACTGTTGTGTGGAACACAAATACACACACACACACACACACACACCCATTCACACTCTCTCTGAGACACACACATACAACATACAAACACACATATAGACATTAAAGGCTGACAGTAAGACTAACTTGGCTGTGCAGGCTGAATGCTGTGCTGGACGGCAGGTTGCTGGGGGGCAAAGCAGGCCGCAGCACTGAAGTTCTGGGGAATCCGCAGTTTGGTGGAGTTAGAGGCAGCTGAACCGTTCGCCTGTGCCGCACTGTGGGAACATACATCACAGGAATGGTTAGATGGGCTGGGATTGGCAGTCTTAAACTTTCAAAGAGAAGGGAGGTGACAAGGAATTCATTCATATATTGCACACACTACTGTAATTCACTTTATCTTCATGGTAGCAAATTGTGTGGTGCAGGGAAAATGGACACTTTCACTGAACTTTAACTTCATGATGGTGGCAAGTGATTTACAGAACAGATGTGTGAAGGGATCATGAATATCAACAACACGTTTTTTTTCAAAGTTACAGTGAAAGAAATAAGAATTACATGTACGGCATACTGTACAGTTTAACTTGTTAGATGTATCATGAGTGCACTAGGTGTCTCTTCGTTAGATTGTGTGGTACCATATCATCTATCAAATAGTAATGGGAAGAATGACTGTCCCACAGACATTTGAAGTGCTAAAAAAAGGCATTCTTTCTTAGAACTGTTTTACTTTTAGAGTGGAACTTGTTACCAATGAACTAGCTCTCTCTATAGACAATGTGGTAGACAATGTACTCAAGGCACAAATGTCCCCCTATACAGGACTGCTTGAAAAATCTCCCTGAAGACTGCAAGTCCTACCAGTAGTATGCAAATCACCATACAGACCTTCTGCAGCTAGACTGGGGGTCAAACCAGTTACATTTTGGCCCAGAAGCTAGCAACTAAAATGGCATGCAACAAGGATGGGCTAATAATCGATTCAAGGAACAGATTCTCATAGCCTGGTCCCAGTCTCTATGGGTCGGCTTAGGGGTGTTTTACCAGGCCCAGTTTGCGTTATTGAACCGTTTCTGATAGCCTTTCTACCGCTACCACTACTTCCGCTTGCCACCCTACTTTCCCAGCCGCCCTAGTGGCGACGTAATCTAATCCAAGGCCGTACACACACCCCGAGCGGACTAAACATCTGAGCGGGCGGGGGTTACTCCCAGTGCCGTAGAGATATCGAGGAGCCCCCGATGGTATGGATTCCAGGCTAAGATTCTCACCTCTCTGCAGCTTTCCTCTCCTGTTCTTTCCTCAGTTTCCTCTTGTAGTTCTTCTTCTGTGCAGGGGTCATCCTTAAACAGAAAGCAGTAACCCATCAGCCTGTACTATTACCAGCTTAAAAAACCCTTGAGCTCACAGACTCTAAACTAGCACTAGCAAAAATCCAGGACATCCAAATCCTTAAAAAATCCTGACAAAGCTGGCAGGCCAAATCTGTAGCGAAAATGGGCTTTTTCTACATTCTAGCACCTACAAACAATATCATTCCATGAGAGAAATATATTGTTTGTTGGCCTGCCTAGATATAAATACATTTGTAGCTTGATAATCAACAAATACAGCTATGTTCAGCACAAAGAGATTGACTTACAAGGCGAGGTCCTTGGCAGTGAGTTCCTGATCCCCCCCCTGTTCCTGGGGGGCCTGGGCAGCAGCTGCTGCTGCGTTGTGGTGTTCTGCCTCTGGGGTGGGGGAAAACACACAGGCAACTCATTAGCATTTACAGGTACAATTTAAGTTCAACTGAGACCATGGGGATCAAGACAACCTTCATAAATGCATGTTGTAGCAAAATAACAGCGCTTCTAGTTCAGACTACATGTACGCATGTTTGATACTCAAAAGATATGATCTAAAGACTCGAACTTGACGACCTTTAGACATATGCTTGACTTTCAGACATACACTTGACCTTGAGATAGGCACTTGAGCTTGAGATAGGCACTTAACCTTCAGACAGCAACATGACATTTATACAGACACATGGCATTCATAAAGGCACATGACCTTCATATAAGCACTTCACCTTGAGACAGACACTTGACCTTGACCTAAGACTCACCCTGTTCCCAGTTCTCCTCGGCAGGAGGGGCCTCCCAGGAGTTGTAGGCGGGGACTGCAGTGCAGCCCTTGAAGTACCCCCCTTCCTGCTCCTCAGTTTCTGCAGGGAAGAAAAATTCCATCACACACAAAAAACATCATCATCCATTTATGTCGAGTCCTTGCCCCCTTCTCTCTTCCGAGCTGGTACATGTGTAGTTGACTGTGGACAGCTTTGTTGCTGCGTACCCATCTAGCGGCAAGAACTTTATCAGCAAGGACATGTTTTGCCACCACCATGGAGGCAAAACACCTGTTCTTCTTCCAAAAGTTCCATACTCCATATCTTGGGAGGAAGTTCCATGCTAAAAGCTTCTTTCCTAAGCCCATATTATCTATGTGGAACAAGCTTCCTCATGATTTCTTCCCTGATCGGTACATTTTTCTATACCGTAAAAACTTTTCAAGCCAAAGGCAAACAAACATTGTCATCACAATCCAGTTAATGTAACCAAAATAGGGGCACTCAAATAAAGTGGATTTAAAATCAAGTAAAAAATTCCAGTCTCCTAAAAATTCCAGTCTCCTATGAATCATAGTATGATCTACCGACCTGATGAAATTGACCTTATGGTGATTTACAGTTGAATAAAAACAGGTTGTTGTCTACCAACATACACGAGACAAGGAGAAGATGCAAAGAACTCAAAACGTTCAATCTAGAACTTAAAAGGAAATAAAAATCAGAGGCACGATCATCTAAACAGGCTGTCAGGACATACCGAAGCTTGTATGAACGTCCAGGACTTTCCTGTCGGGGCAGTTTGCGATGTGGTGGCGGTGTTCTCCGATCGGCACGACGTGGCGAGCGTTAAATGGGCAGGTCCGCATGTCGTTGTGGGCATAGTTCTGAGATTTAAGATTCAAAGAGTTAGTATGAGTTTAAAAGTTCATCTTTGTAGGTAGAAACCAGTCCGAAGCAAAGTTATGTATGTTGGCGTGTCGCAGAAACAAGGCAATCAGAGATGATCAGATCAGTGATGTCACTACTCTATATAGGCCAACATGACAATGACATAAACACTAAAACAGTCCAAGTTGTGTTAATAACTGATAGCCAGATGCAGGACTGTTTCCTGTTCCTTTGCAAGCCAGCTCCTTAGCTCGAGGGTCAAAATGCACCCAAGGAATATTCGTTTTATTCTTCTGGTTACACGCCAACGGTTTGAGGACTCTGGCACGGTGGGGGGAGCTGGGTGCTATTGTTTGGAAGGGGTGTATTGTTTTTATTTTGAGAAGCCCATTCTTTGTGGGCATTGTGGGTTTGAGTTAAAATTTCCTTGGGGCATGTTGGCCATGTAGCTAGAGTGTGTGGGCCTTGGCAACAGTCTGGAATCTAGGCTAATTAACAAAGCTTTCATGCTTACCCTGCGACACTTCATGAGATGGTACGGCATACGGGAGGCTCGGATCACATGGACCGGGTCGTACGGACACACAAACTCCTCGTTTGGGTCCACCACATCCATAGTGTTGTACTTCCCCCACACTCTGGCCATGGCTGAAGTTGAACTTGAACACTGCGGAAACAAAAAAAACATGCTTCTTCTAGTTCTACCACTTCATTGGCAAATTCATACTGAGAAATGATAACGTATCTGTATTGCCAAAAAAACCTTGGAACTGTACATCTAAAAGAGTTGATGCCATGTCGTCAAGTAAAAAGACGCATCTTGGAAATATCCAGACCAAAAACAAACCCTGGAAAATCACAATTTCTTTTTCTGTGCATTCATTTTCTTACGTCCCTTTAATATGGCAGAATGTTTCAGGCATTAGAAAAGAGCACAAACAATAGAAAATGTAAGCTTTCAAAAGCACTGACGAAAACCTTTTGACTGACAAAATATTCCTTACAAAACTCAAAATGTCGCTAAAAAATGCAAAGCTCCATAAATCACTTGGCCCGGCCATGAGAGCTGCATAAATTTGCGCCCCCCTCCCCAGTAATTCTGTCCATCTGTGGCACGCATGGTTAGTGCAAATAGAAAATAAAAACTGACTAAAACTTCGCTCAAATGTTACAAATGTCCACGATAATTGTCTTTTTTCCCGAAGAAATATATTAGCGTTACGGTTCATAGGCAGGTGGCTTCTGTCACTTTGCAACAAGAGGAATTTTTCGACTTCGGTCCCGCTGCGCCAAATGCTAAAACTTTCTCGTCAAAATATCACCCCAAAACGAATGATTTCACAAAACACATCCTTACCTTAGGCGCTTGGAAGCTTCAGGAACACGTTAGATGCAATGGCGAACACAAAAAGTGGGAAAGAAGGGTAAAATTCAAAGAAAATCGGGAGCTTTTCAAGATGCTCAATCTCCGTCCCTCAGTTCTTGGAAAACTGACAGGCGAGGTCGTCGCGCACGATGTTTCTGTCCGCTGATTGGTTGAAATACTTTCCCGTAAGTGACGTCTGAAAACAAACAAATAATTCCCTGAGTTTTGATTGGTGGATGCTAGCAAAACTTTAGGTGACGTTCCAGGAAAGACAAACAAAGGCACAAACAAGAAACACATTGTCAAGAAATTTAGCCGGACGGAATTTTTCTAATGTCTCTTTGGTCCCGCCTTCTTCCTGTCGATTGTTGACGCAGATGTTTCTTCGAAAAAATTGTTTTATGTTCAAGCAAATGTTGGAGGAAGAACAGCAACTTGGCTATAGGCTATGAAATTAGAAATAAATAAAATAATCCAGAAAAAGACACTGCATAGAAATAGAAGCAGCAGTATTTTATTTTGCCTTGCAGGTAACTCGCAAAAAGTTTGAAAACTACCTGCGATAATGGTAAGAAGCGCTAGGCGGCAGGGTTGTGTGACGTCACTCCAGCACATTGGCGCGCGATTGAAATATGGCAGCCACTAGCAGAGCGACGGTGGACGAACTGAAAAACGGTAGCCGCACAGTTTTCACGAGCTTTTCTCTGTTTCTTACGAATACCATGGTTCAAGCACAATATTCAGTTTGTTACTGGGTTAGAATTATGTTGGTAAAGCTAGTTTATGGCCGGTGCCACTGTGTTGTATTTCCCCTGTATAAATAAAATGAAAATGAAATGAAATGTTAGATAAATGATATGGGGGAGGGGGGCCAAAGTGTGTTCTTTCCCTTGTGATGTTCTTTTTAGCGAAGCCTTAGGGGCAAGCTTAAAGGGGCATATTGTGACATGAACATAAAACAAAATTCTTTGTTTTTGATTATTTTTCTACATCATTAGTTGAATCTACCTTATTACACTGCACATCAATATTCATCACGTACGGATGCGACTTTGTAGTGTCGTGCGAACGTCTTGAAAACAATTATATACGCAATCCCCGCCGCCGCTTGAATTGGCCGCCATCTTGTCCAACATTCCGACGAAACACCGAACACGCGATCGGACGCCCGACGTTCTGAAGTTTGTTTACTTGTGGTGATTTTCCTGTGACGCTCGAACTCCGACCATAACTTATTTTTCGTAGTGTTCTACGCTGGCTTATTTGCATTTTAAGTTGCGGGACGCAAGTTAATATGTAAATGAACCAGATTTTACACATTTTGCGTTTTTCGTCGTTTATCAATGGTGGAAATGTGACAAAATGACGAGAATATGTTGGAAATAGGTAACAAATAAGTTACAAATGTGAATCTTGGGGGGGGGGGGCGTGTGGTGTCGGAAAGACAACAGTAGCTCCTTGAAAACACATCCTACAGAGCTAGAATAACAACGATTTTCTAAACTTCCGGCCTAGTTTCTCTCATACTATCCAACAATGCCAGAGAAAAAAGACACTACAACGGGAGTGTAATCCGGCCTTTCCAGATATGCTAGGAACTCCTCGAGTTACATGATGCCTTTCTATATCTGCTTGGCAGATGCCTTTCTGATTTCTAAGTGCGTTTTGCACAATATTATGGCAGAACTAAGATCTAGAGTGCTACGTTGGTACTTTCCTTACAGTGAAGTAAGATCAATCCAGACACCTTCGCTATGGCAATAATTTTTAATTGCCACACTTATTTTCATTTTTTAAGGGCCTGCCTCTGCTATCCTTGGTCAAAATTTTCCTGTTTATTAGTATTTTAAAGGAATGCAACTTTTGGATACAGCAAGTTTTGCAGAACATTGTTGGACACAGCAAGGAGGTTTAAATATTTAACCTCCATGGACACAGCAACTGATACAAATCATAATGATTTGTTTCTTGATTTTTTTCTTGGTACATAACGTTAATTCATTTCTTTCAGTACATGGCAAATTATAGATCTGGAGAAATGTGTGTTTCTTTTACCTGTCCTGTGTCTCTACCATACCGCCAGTGCTAAACACGTCCCCAGAAGTCCATGGGGTGATGGCAAACTACAACTTGTACAAGTATGGGCTCTTCAAGTCCATGAAGAATCTATCCTTCCTTTACTTGTCTTGTTCCTGTACCTGTAGTACTGAAGGAGTCCCTGGAGTCCCGTGGAGTTATGGGGCAGCTACAGGCGAGAGTCCGGGCAGAGATCTTCAAGTCCATGCAGGACCCCCTTGAGGAGAAACCTCGACTGAACCACGAGAACATGCTGATCAACGAGCTGATCCGGGAGTACCTCGAGTTCAACAAGTACAACCACACACAGTCTGTGCTGCTGGCAGGTTTGGAGCAGATGTTCCTATATCATAGTATATGACTTGAAAATATTGATTTTGTGATCAAACAGATATATGAATATGCAGAAAGTTCAAAAATCCCAAAGCCTGTTTCAATATGCTTTGCTTGACACCGTTGTAAGATAATAGCACTAATACCATTTCTTGCGCTATCTTGGTCGTCTCTATGTTCAGCACCACTGTTGATCAACATCTGTAAAACAGTTACAAGATGTTTTAAACCAGCAACACAAGTGCACTGGTTGTTAACTTGTTCAACTGCTATTCAACGAAATTTAGTGCCGTGATCTTGCTGTACACAATGTCATACATTTTTGTTGTATCAAACAAAATCTCAAAGCACTAAAGCCTTGGACTGTCAACTGTGCAGTGGTAACATTCTCCTATTTATAAGTAACCCCTGGGGTACCTTTATGTATGAAGACTAGTGTTGTTTCCCCACAGAGACAGGCCAGCCCAGGACCCCCCTCAGTCGAGACTTCCTGGCTGCTGAACTGAATGTAAGAGAGGACCCAGACACTGCCTCTGTGTGAGTCTTACTGACAGGTTTCTCTTTCTGTGTTTTTGATACCATTTTAATAATTAATTCCATCATTGTTGTTCAGGCTGAAATGTCTCGGGCCACCTTAGAAGTGGTTAAGGATCATCCAAAGGACTAGCACCCTGCAAACACACATACAACCCACCCATACCACACACACAACACCCCCCCCACAAACACAAAACACCCCCCCCTCACACACACACACACAACACTTCCCCCCAATCACACACGCAACACACCACACACAACCCCCTCGCACAATCCCCTGACACAAGGTCACATGTGCACACACAGACACACACACACAAACCCACTAACTCTTACACACATACATTAATGCATGTCAACACTCACACACATTCACATACACACACGTACAATCATCATCATCATCATCGGTCGACCCCCGGGGGGGGGCAAGTCCTTGCACAACTTCCGACCACACCAGTCTATCTGCCATAGCTGCACTTAGGTCTTCCATGTGTCAATCATATAGACTCACTCACACACATGCATGTTTATGACACACACTTTTCTACATCACTTTTCTACCCCCCTCCCCAGCCCCCTGCTGTACGGCATCCTGAACCACTTCACCAGCAGGAGGCAGGAAACGGTTCCAGCCGGGAGGCCTGCGGATATCCCATCATCCTCTGCTCTGTACAGACCGCACAGCTCCCCTCCGCTGTCCAGTCATTGCCGATCGCCGGTCAGAACAGAGCAGCCGTACAGTGGTATGGAATGTAAGGGACTGTTTTTGAAGCTACTACATGTATATATAAGGGATGGTATCAAATAGATTACACACACATGTCAACACGGTGTATTCCGTATCGCCCAAGGTTCCAGCCCGACCGCTGGTCAAATTGCAGAGGGCCAAACAGCCATACGGCGTGGAGTGGGGCAGTGGTATGTAAGGGACTGTTTTTGTGATGCTAACAGCTAAGTCTAACTATAGGGGTTGTATGATTGCATGTTTTTCTAATGTTTTTCTTCAAGCAATATTTCAGATTTGCGTGCACTGTTTGCATGTGATTTATATGATAGAATGATCAATATGTTCTACTGTCATCTGCTACAGTTGTATGTCTTTGTCATACAGTTTTGAGACAGTAGGTTGTTCTCTAGTGTCATGCATTTATCATAATTTTTGAAAAATATGAAGTGACAAGTGCTATGTCTAGATTCTGGTATGAGGGGGCACAAAGAAAGTATCTCTCTTCAGTTTTCAATTCCTAAACGTATCCTTGAAATTGAAGAATGTTGTAATCTGTTTTTATGTTCCAGATGTTAGAGAAGGCATGGAGGGCAAACCTCTGGTGTATCAAGGAGGAAGAAGATGATGCTTTCAGGACATATATCACTGACAAAGGTACTTAGAGATTGAACTACATTTATTTTCACTCATTGCTGACGGAAAATGTAGGTTCCTAGTGTAGTATTTTGAGACTGCCTAATATGTTTTATTGTTCATGTTTGCCAGGTGTACCAGAATGAAACACTTTTTAATGTGCTTTTGTGGATATGAATTAATTAATACACCTCACTGCACCTATTCCTTAGTCTAACATATATCTAGTTGGAATGAAATGAACACTTCAGTTTTGAAATTTGATATGATATATGATGGAAATATTCAAATAATTACATCATAGAATATTATGCTGGTACTATTATACAATGTCAGTTTAGCAGGATTCCATGCAGTTAACATTGACAGAAGTGAGCGGTATACAATTGTACAATTGATTGATAGTTACTTTGCAAGTTCTTGCCCGAGGGCTAATAATTGCAACATAAAACAATGTATAGGAAAAAAACCCGATACAGACAGTGCAGCTTTGGCTGGTGTGTTCTCAGTCAGCATATTGATGAAATCCTGTTGACAATTGGGTGGACCTTGCCACCGAGGCAAACGCCCATCTTGTTGATTCCTCTGAAGTGCCCCTTCGAAGGTGAGATGATCCCAAGTTTCCTGTTGTTGTGCATCTGTCGGGTCTGTCGCCTTTATTGTTGGATTAGCTGGAGACATTGCAAATATTCTGTGAGACTGTGATATCATGTACATGACTATTGAGCAGAAAACATGTTTATGATCATACATGTAGAACCGAGCTTAACATTTGTAGTCTGGAAACTTCTAGACTGAAACTAGATCTGCCATTCTTACCTGCCATGATGAAAAAAAATCCAAGTGGTGCAGAATAGAAATTTGTGGGTCTAGATCTTCAGTTCTCGTCTGTTTCGCAGGAATAATCTCGCGAACTGTACATTGGGTAAGTCACATGCCACAGGGTTGAAGTCACCATAATAATGTGATGATTATAGTTCTTCCACAACCTCTTTAATTATTGATAATCTAATTTAGAGTGAGGCCCCACAGTTTTTAGTGGCCTTTCTGTGCCCTGAGTAACAGTATTTAATTAAAGTGTGGTATTCAGATCACTGTTTGTGTAAAGTTCAACCCCAATAGGTTGTTTTGGGTAAGTTTTCGTCAATGAATCTTTGCAATCAGTAAAGCGCCCTTGCCTGAGACAAGAATAGGACTTGCATCAGCTTGTGTGTGCCACTGGCCATGCATGAGGTGTGTTTTGTAAACATGACAGAAGTCTCCGGTGATTTATCTCGGTCACCTATAATCAAAGCCGAACAAAGCCGTGAAAGAATGTTGGGTTCCCGTTGAAGAGAAGTGAGGCATGTAGTTCTGTGGTATTTTCCTTAAGATAGAACTATACCTTAGCTAGTGGAAAACCTTGACCAAATTATGGGGCCAAGTTTCTTCTATGAAGGACTGGAAAAATCCATGAGGCCTTGAAATTTATTTTGGGAAACAGGTGCATGTACTCTGGTTCTTTTATGTTCTTAGATGTAAAAAATATGCTGTTTACAAGGTACAGTTAATTTTATCATTAGCTATACAAAACCCTACACATTTATCTAGGTGCACCGGTGCACCTCAAGTCAAAACTAAGGTGCACATCTCCAACTTTGAGGGCAAAACTCAAGTGCTTGAATTATGGATCCAGTATTTCCAACCTTGTTCACTTTTTCCAGTTCTGGCAGGACTGCCACGCTCCTCTGTAGGGCGATCTTCCTTAAATGAAACAAAAACCTGAAGGACACAAGCCTCTGTGAAGTAATCATGGTGTTTGCAGTGTGGCTGAGATGTTTTGTATCCTCTTATTGGACATGCCAAATTTCCCTTCTTTGCTGCTATCCTTCCCGCTTCTTTCTCACTTATCTAGGATAAGGTCCCAAAATGCGTCTCTATCTGCCCTTCTGTTTACATGACTTATGTTCTTCCTGGTTATATGAGAACATGGCATTCCTAATCATTACCTGCCCTGTCTGGTTTCACCTGTTCTTACTTGTATATGGATTGCTAAATAATTATATACACTGTCTCCACTTCTGTTGGACTACATTGTTAAACTAGGAAGGAGGACAAGGAACAGTTACTGTAACACTCAGATTGGAGAAATTTATTGAAGTAAGAAATAATGTTGCTGCATCTAAAAAGTATATTCCATGATATATCATAAATGGCTCTCAATGCAATGCTGTTACAGCTCTGATATAGGCATGCATATTGGTACCAGAGATAAGCCAGAAGCAATAATACACCTTCTAGATCTAATGTCCATTTGTTGGTGAACAGTCAAAAATATTGAATTCCTTGATGAATGTCACCTCACCAACCTATAGCCTAACCTATCCCTTATTAATTAGTCTTCATATACCGTATAGAAAACTACATGCCTGGAATGTATATTTTGGCAATTCTACTAGCATTCATAGCAAGGATGAATTTTTGTGCTTTTAAGTTAAAAGTTTTACAATGTACTAATATATGATAGAAAGAACTTGCCTAGCCTGTTTGCAAATTACCATTTTACAATCTTTTGAGATCATAATGGTTTCACAAGATATGAAAGTAAACAAAGAAACGGGCAAAAAGGAGTCAACTGACAGTGTACACATTTATGCCACATTATTAAAGGTGGTCATGCACAAAACGATAATAGCCTACATGTGTATTATGTATGCCGTTATCCTTTGGCAGATGTCCCTTGAAGCACTTCATCTGGACCGGCTTCTGGTATTTACTGTGGCATTTTGCCATTCTTGAGGTAGTACTTTAATATTTCGTTGTAGACCTCAACTGCTTCAGGAACCGCCACCTGTGGACAGAGGGTATACAAAGTCATGTAGTAACTGTTAACCTTATTGTGTGCATGGTCGTGTGGAGTAAAGGCAGAGCATTTGGCTCAGAACCAAGTCCTGGGTGCAAATCCTGTCATGTCACAGATCTTGTGCCCAATATATTATCGGGAAAGACACTTCATACGACTTTCCACACTCCACCCAGGCGTGAATGGGTATACACCTGTGAGTTTGATTGGGAATGAGGTCATATTGAGGTCACCAAATGGCAGCCACCCAGACCCTTGTGACGGTTCCACAAAATGCAAGTGTGTAGCAAATATGTATCTGTTGTCCATGTGTATTCTGTGATTGTAAACCCTGCACCAATTTTGCACTAGAAATGCAATTGAAATTGATTTCTAATAGCTATACATGTAGGCACAACTTTTTCCGTGTCAAAATATGCTGCACCCTTCTACACAAATCCAGCAACCTACCGGGGTACATATAGTACATGTACCTTGTATGCCACAGGGTGCAATCTCATTGCTGGATTAATTTTTCTTTGATAACCAATCAGTAACATTTCCTGAGCACTTACCCTGCGTGGGTGTTTAGCCTGCTTTGCTCCCCTGTTGCCTGTCTCCTTTTCTGGGGTCTTCCCAGATATCTCCATGGCGTCCTTGCAGCGGCGATTAAACCTGTCTTTGGCATACCTATTCACTTTCAGCTTATCATCAAGAAAATTCTGCTGGGTCATTCCATGGATGAGGTGCTGCTGACTGGCTTCTACAGCTGGTGGCCAATCTGGCAGTCTGTGGCTCTGTGGCCGTCCTTGGTTGTCAAATGCCTCTTGAAGTGCCTTCTCGAAGATGAGTCCCAGGTCACCTGCAATACAAGCAGAGTGTATTTTCTAACAGTTTCTTCATTTGACTAGCCAGCATCTCCCTCCGGTTTATGGAAGTTCTAGTTTGATTGTGGAGTGACCTCTAATATGATACTGTGAAATTCAATGCATTTAAGTTCACATGATTTTATTTCGGGGTAGGGAGAAAATAGAGTGTTCGTAGTGGTTTTAAGTTCGCGTTTGAAACTTACAATAGTAGCACAGTATACAGATATAGATGGGCCAAAAATTTTGCGGTGGTTTTAAGTTCGCGCTGAAGAGTTCACCGCGAAAACCGCAAACATAAAACCGCCATGACCATTTCTGCCCTTACAGTATCTCAACGACCATAGACCATTAGTAACATTGAGCCCCACTCCAATTCATCATTATTAAATATCATGATTATAGATTTTTCTCTGCAGATAGTGCTGACCATTATAGATTTGAGATAAGTGAACACAATAGTTTAAACTTTTTTATAAAGCTTTGCTAATTAGACCCTATAGTGCATGATTCCAAAGACAATTTTAGCACTATCTGTCGTGAATAACATTTAAAAATGATTATTGCAATTGTTTCCCAGACAGTGTAATATGAGGAGGCTGTACTCTCACCTCTCAAATAAACATACCGGTACGTTTATTTGTTTTCGCCTCAAAATCCACCCTTCTTATTTTAGACGGTATACGTTTATTTTTTTTTTCAAAAATGGATACTTTGCTAACCAGGAATCCCTCTAAAATCTAAAGTTAAGGTTTTTCTGCCCATATTTCCCCGGTATTTTTGTTCGTAATTCGCTATTTTTCGGCCTAGCGAATTCTTGTAAATATAACACATTAACAGTCTACTACATTTTTCTTGCTGACATTTCAGGTAAGTCGTCAGCCTGTTAGCTGAGGAGTTAAATGAAACGTCAATCAGGGAAAATGTCTGCATGGTTGTGTTGCAAGACATTTTCTTTCTTGTTTTTTACATCTTACCGCTGGTCACCTCCAGGTGCTGGAAACTCTGAGTAAGGTCATCTGTAACAGTTGTTTTGTCCTCTTCCTTGTCATCATCATCTTCTTCCTTGACCGTTGCGGCCGCCTCCTTATTTTTCAGGTCTCCTTGCACCTTGGCCTTATCCTTCACTCCAATGGTCACGCTCTCCTCTCCTTGATGTTCAGCTGGCTCTTTAGGTGGAGTTTCTACATGTAGATAGCAAAATGATAATGAGACAATATATGTCTTACTGTATATTATACTATTAACTGTCCTTTGTCAAAAACATGCTCACTGTCTCCCTGTTCCCAAGATTATTAATTTTTTTGCCACAAAACGTGATGACAACAACTCAGCAAAGACAAGCTACCCAATATCAGGAGTTATCAATATTCAGGAGTTATGGTGTGCACATAGTGTGTGCAGACACATTTACAGAAACTAGCTGTGGAATTCCTGGCAATCTGACTTACACTACACTGTGACACGTTTGAGGGATACGGACTAGGATTCAAGAACCTTGAAATATCATGTATGAAATATGGAATATGAATTATTAACTATCACTCACTATAAATTATGAAATATTGAATATGAATTGTTGTGAATGATTATTAAAAATTTTTTAAACTTAAGACAATAATTAAATCATGAACTCGGATACTCCACCATCCATCTTCCCTTAACAGGTTCTTTATTGTTTCATTAAAAAAACTTTGCCTTTCGATATCTGTGAAGTTGAGAATAATCTCAATTTGTAACTGTCACCATTTAGGATATAACTTGTCATCTGACTTTATGTTAACAATCTTGTCAGTTTGTAACTGACAAAGAATTTAACTCTTAAAGTCAAGATGGCTACCACTGAAATCTGCCTAGACTAATAGAAACAAGCACCTGGCAAACATTCCTGTCCCAGACAAGGACACCACTTACTGTATTTTTTTCATGTTAGTAACATACTGATACACCTGATCTGCCATTCTTACCTTCCATGGTGACAAAAATCAGTAGATTCACTCGTTTGGATGCCGGGAATTTTCTCTCTTCTTTGGGTGTGTCGGAAGGTGAACTGCACCTTGGGAAAGTCACATGCCACAGGGTTGAATACCAAAGGTCTTACATCACGTTCTCAGGTTTCTAAGAGACTGTCAATGGTGGAGAATTTTCCTGATCCTGAAGGAAGCTGCAGTGCACCATGGGAAGGTCGTGTGTCACGGTTCATTGTCAAGATAGAATGTGACTCCGACTCACTGACAGGTGTTTAGCAAACTGAATCATTATGCATGACTGCAGTCCCCTTTGTTTGGCCTTCACACGAGAACAAAAACATGGAGTCATAATTACTGAAGGAGTGTCAAACTTGATAAGTCTTCGTGTGGGGAAACAAGTTAGGAGTTTTAAAACCGTAGTTCTCTTGTATTTTACCGGGGAAGAGTTTGCAATTGGTCAATTTTGTAACAATTACTAACATAGCCAGGTGTTTTTCTTTGCCGGGGAGTATCAGATTCTACATGTTCAAAACCAGAAAAGGCTGCCTAAGTGCTGGATAGGGCTACCTTGAAGTTCTTATAGACCTAATTTACTGAATGTTAACAGCACTAAGTGCCAGAAATATATATTGTCTGAAAATGGCTCTGTCATTAATTCAAGGGATTTCTACAGTCTAGCATGGACTTGTTCCACAGTAGTGCCCCCTATCAGACTAGTACTAGTAGGCCAACATCCTTCAGACTACCAGTCTGACTTAGTTGGACTATGGTCAAAAGCAATGGACTACCAGTCTGTTCCACTCAGACTAGTAGGCTCGGCAACTTTTAAAGTCAGATATCTCGACATCCGTATGTGATATGACCAAAATAAAAATGCCATGTTGTAGAGGAGAAAATGCCCTTTGCAATAAGCTATTAATAATAACACTTTGCTGTTCTTTAAGAAATGAAAATTCTAGAAATTTTGCAATTTAGCCACAATTTGGAAAGTGACTTTCCACATTTAAAGTGACTAGTACTAGTGTTACTTGGACTTTGTAACGTCTAGGTGTGACAGGTTGTTCAAAAGAACTAGTTGATACAGTATGCATGGAAAGTATGGTGTTGAGTTAAACACAGTCTACTAATAGATATGCCAGTAAAAATATCATCAAAAATATCATCGCATGTTTTATTATGTTAAATTTGCTAATATGCTTAGTTGATACATGTTAGTCTTTGTAAATCTTAATGTTGTCCAGCACATCAAAAGAAATAGGCTAAAACTTGTAAAAGATTTACTGCTACAGTCATTAATACTTTGAAATGTATAGTCTAAGGCAATCAACATTAACTTTATTCTACATCAACTTTCAGATTTGTTTGATTTTGGAGTGTTATGACTTTTTTCAAGGCAAGTCATGTAATAAAGGATGTACTTCTAGCTTGTCTTATAAAGATTGTCATATAGAGATTGAAGGTGTTTTGATTTACGCCATAGAGTTGGTTCTGGGTGACATCATAGTTTGGATCACATGTTCTCCAGTCGATCTCTATCTTGGACTCCACCGGTTGTGTGTGAGTACAGCTCCCGAGTTGTACTACGCGACTGAGTCGCTTACTAGCACCCTTGGCCACTAAGTGGCATTAAGTCTCCCCTCTGCTTGTTAGTCACTTCTATCATGATAATTAAAAGGCATTGAAAATAAATTATTGGTTTAATTAGTAAAACCCAATGCTTTGATTAGTCCTAGCTGTGTTGGAGGCATAAGTATGGGTTTGTGGAAAGGGATGGGATTTGTGAGGGGAGGGGGTTTGTGAGAGGGAGGGGGTTTGTGAGAGGGAGGGGGGTTGTGAGAGGGAGGGGGTTTGTGAGGGGGAGGGGGTTTGTGAGGGGGAGGGATTTGGGTGGGTGGTGGAGGGGGTTTGTGAGGGGTGTCCTCCGCCTACTAGTAGTCTGTATAACGCAAACTCCAGCTGTCCGGGGGTTTCTCTCCCCTCCCCGCAAGGTGGTTACAGGGCGGCGAGCGGTCACAAGAGGCTTGATTGAATTCAGGCTATCCTCCGCCAGTCTGGCCAGCTGGTTTGTTGTTTGTCCTCACCACTCTGTTGGATCACTGGTCCATCCCATGATTGAAGGGGGCAACTCCTGCAGCCATATGCATAGTAGGCTGTCTGCCTTTCCCAGGCCTGTAGTCATCATCATTATCAGTTACTTTGTAGAAGGAAAGATCAAGACTTAGTCCAAACAGAAATGTTCATATGTGCAATAATGGCATAACGATTCTCCACAGAAATTTCATGATGACAATGAAAGGTTAACAATTTATCAATGAGAGCGGTAGTTTTCACCCCCTTTACACCCATTCACCCATTACCTTGCTACCCTTCCCACCCCGCAGACAAAAATAGCAGTACTAACAGTGAGCAGATTAAATTTGGACTGAGCATTTGGGTTTGGACTAGTGCTTCTAGACTCTCACATTTTATACCTATGGGTCAGATATTTTGTGGAAAGGTTCTCTGTTACATGATGGATCATAATACCCCCCAGTGAGACTTTTCATGCTTCATTGAAAATGAAAAAATCTCGAAATTAATTTCGAGATTTTTTTTTATTTCAAATTTTTTCCAAAAAATCTCGAAATTTTTTGGGAAAATATCGAGATTTTCTTGAAAAATATCGAGATTTTCCAAGATAATCTCGATATTTTTTTTTTAGTGAAACAAAAATCTCGATATTTATCTTCAAGGTAATACAAAAATCTCGAGATTTTCGAAAGCTGATATGGAAAAAATCATTTGGGGGTAAAGTTTTGACTAACAGGGGTTCGACACTTCGACCAGTAGAGTTCCAAATGAGCTATGGACTCGAACAACAATTGACTTATTAATTTACAGACTTGTCATGACTTTGTCTTCAATTAAACCAGCTCAGAGTTGTCTTCAGTTTATTAACATATGAATTCAGAGTTTTGGATAAGTAGCTGGTGAACTTGTCTTCAATTGAATCATCTCAGAATTGTCTTCACCTCATTAACATATGAATTCAGAGTTTTGAATAAGTAGCTGGTAAACTGCAAATTCTGGTTCAACCACTGACGATAGCAGCGCGGATATTGTCTGAAGCGTCTGTTTACAAAATCGTATCTTACTGCCTGGATGTTTAACCTCATCGACGTAGCTATGGACTTCCTTACCTGTTAATATGTAAATACAAGGCTAGGAAAGGAAGACATTGCACAAACCTACTAAGTGTCATGAAAACAGACCTCAGAAACAAAGGAATGGGAAACCTGAAAACTGCAAAGAAACTCAGAGAGCTGCGGCAGCTGGCAGAAAAAAAGACACAGTGGAAAGAAATGAAGAAAGAAGCCAGCCAGAGTTTGTTTCTACAATTAGCTGCAGAATACAGTGGATCATCATCATCATATTGGCAATTGCCTTGCTAACAGTACATGTGACGCTTCTATGTGATTAAGAAGTGACTGATTGATGACAATAAAGACACAAATACAAGTTGAAGATGCGAAAGAAATACGACCTATGCTTCACACCAACACAAGGATTATCACAAGCACGGTAAGTTGTGTTGAGGAGTCACGCAAGCACAGCGAAGTGAGAATATAACGTCACACAGGTCAACCCACTGGGGGGAAAATTGCAACATCTAAAAGCAGCAACTGTAATGCCTCTGTTATTTACACTGACACAACCACCATAGCTACTAACAGAAATTCTGGGTACACCGGCAAACAACAGTTGTATAAGTGTAAGAAACGTAGACCGAAAAACTATCATCAAGACTTAACAGCAAAGGTAAGTCACATTTATTTACAATTCAGTAGCTGTCACAAACTCCTTATCGAATCAGGAAGGCACAACCGCACACCTCTGGAGCAAAGAATTTGCCAATTTTGTAACTTAGATAAGGTAGTCTGGTAGAAGATGAAGTCCAATTCATTGTAGTTTATATTGCAACGATAGAAATGTTCTGTTTGATTATATTATATTATGGGAACGTTTCCACACTTTCAATCTAAGTCTAGTATTGACTTATGCATTTGGACCATACAATATTAAACAAATCCATCTCAACCTATATTTCTAACATCACAAAGACACGAGAAGAAGCCGAACCTATGAATTAGTGTAGTTTTAGAACCATTGTTTTAGATTAGTATTAGAAGTCCTGTCAGTGTCATTATATGTACTTTACCACATGTCTTGTATCTGAATGTCTGCACTAAGCCCGATGGGGCATGACTAGGGAATAAAAGTTATCATTATCATAGTAGGTCAATGATCCAATTGAATATGAGATGAAAGAATAACGTGACAAATGAAACACCAACCAAATGCAGACCTACGCTTCATGCCACACGCTATAGTTTCAAAACGGCAATCTGACGTGTTCAGCACGCGGATTATCATCAGCGTTGTGTGGGTACCCGGCACAGTTTTCAACAATTGAAGTTCAATGACGTCTGAGGTTCATCATGCTGGGGAAAAACTGCAACATCTAAACGCTGCTGTAGCTAGGGCCCACGGGTTGCAACTTGGCACCGGGTAAAAGATAGCGTCCAGACAAAAAGACCCTATGGTGCTTAAAAGGACCCCATTTTTTTGGCGCAAGGGCTTTTGGTTTTGATTTCTTTGCGTTTAGTGGAACATGAAATGCCTGGCCTCTCAGAGGTTGGGAGATTTTTGTTTACAATTTGTACCTTACAAAAATGTCGCGATCATTCTTAAACAAATTGAAATCTTCAATGAGGACTTTAAAAAAAACATTTACAAGTCCTAGATTTGTTTCTTCGGATTGATATGAAACAATCTTGAAAAAAAAAATCGAGATTTTTCGTAGCCAGGACAAAAAATATCGAAATTTCTTAGCAAAATATGTTAAAAAGAGTTCAACAAGAGTTTTAAATAAAATTGAGCTATGAACTTCGTTACGCATTAGTATGATTGTCACTTGCTTTACTAACAGTACCTGCAAAGTGCACGTTAATAACGCTAACACAACTTGTTCTTATATCTACTAACAGAAACTCGCAGGCATGGTACCATGGTGCAACGGCAAACAGTAGTTTCTTTACAGATATGTAGGGTGGCTTGTAGCTTAAATTGGCTACTTGTGACGTGTAAAAGTTGCTATGCTGCATGCCACTTTCTAGTAGTAATGAAAGCTCGGTGTGCAGAATTACCGTCCTCTTCGGCCCTTGAGTCGACGGAAGCACGTGGGTGGAGAAACCTTTCTTGGCTCATGTGTCTCACGCCCTTCCAATTAATTATCTTGTTTGTTTTCATGGAACAAGGGAGCCACCAAGCAAAACTGACCGGCGCGGCCACACGTACACTCCAGGGGTGCGGGAAATCACACGTCCACGTTAATCGGTCTAATTTGTCTTTCATGAGGAGATACTTGGCCGTCACCCCAATGAAATCAGATTATGTAACAGATAAAGAAACGGGAAGGTAGGTAGACAATTCTTTATCAACTCAACAAAAACTAATACAATTAATGAAAGACATTGAAGCACATTCATCTGTGTATCACACGACTATAGATAGTTACTGGTAGTATTTTACCTTCGACGGGAAATGATCATAGTTTGGGAACAGACAAGAATCAAGTTTCGCTAGCAAGGAAGGCCATGTTTACTTTAACAGCTACCGGCTTCAAAATAGCATGAAGCACAACACCGCGTCTGGCGAGATAATGAATGCAGGCGGTCCTCATTGGTGAAGTGGGGAACAGTGCGGTTGATTCAAATTAACTGGAAGGTAGATTGCAGCCTCCCGTGAGGCTATTGGATTATCGGCAATATCGTATTATTGACGGCTTGCTTTCGATCAGTCTTTAGCATATCGACGTATGAAGTATCCCTCATCACGTTTTGATCAATGTCATGGCCTGCAATCAACACGGTGACTTATGAAAGCATTTTTCTGTATATTGCAACACCGTTTACCGTCATAATGTAAATACAAACTAATTGATAACAGGCCCTTGGACCAATCTCTACCCCGGCCGACGCACCACGCTGTGTTTCTAAACATCCCACCAGGGCTTCAGGGCATGTGAACCGGAACAGCATATCTGGTCAGTGTATCATATATCGCAGGCTGCCCGAGTCCCCCTCCAGGCTTGAAGCGGGGATGTTTTACTCTCCAAGCAGAGGATGGGTTCCGGCAGGTTTTTGACGTATTTTTAGGCGTTTTTGTCAGGATTTCTACTTTTTGATTTTGATTTGATTTTCAGGTTGGGTTGGCTGGACAAATTAAAACGCCTAAAAACACGTCAAAAACCTACCGGAACTCATCTTCTGCTTGGACTGAAGGGATATTTGTCTTCCAGCTACAGTGAACAAAGAAAGTTATGCGATAGCGGAGACAAGTGCAAAAGTAATTCTTTATTTACACGAGCTTATATGGTTCTTTATATATCCAGCCATTCTTGTAGTTTTGCCACCGTTTCTAACGTCGCAATGTATCACTGATGAAATGTTGTTTCCGATGTATTCATTTAGAGTAAGATGTCAGTTCTTTGGCAGGCTCAAAAAATACTTAACAATGTTTTGAAGTTCCAAAAAACACCATTGGAGTTGTGCCTGCATTCCTTTTAAGTATCAAAGTGTGATTTTTCTGTTTGAAATAAATGTGTAATCCAAAATTTGAGTTGACTACATAAAGGAAAGGTTAGAAAATAGAAAACCCTACAGGCTACAAACTAAAGCCAGAGCCGCGCCGAACCTCTGCTTGGACCGCCCAGGCATGTTCCCGTGGCGCTAAATCCTAAATGGGGGATGGGTTGCGGGGTGGCCACGACTCAGCCTTCCTTCACAGCAGATGATAAAACCGCGGCCACTCATCGGGGTGTGCCTACAATACTACATAAACATCTCACCCGTGTCTAACATTGTGTACATGGGGCAAGAAATGTATGTGACACACAAGATACAAAAACAAAATCTATGCAATTGAAACCAAAAAAAAAAACGAAAAAAAGGGCCGCCGAAATTATAAGATTATTTGGCTTGTGATGCCTGTGACTGGCTGAGAGGAATCATTGCGTTTATGTTTTTCACACTAGTCTAGGGAAACTGTAATTGACTGCAGGCGGCCAGTCCTCGACTTCCCGGCTCGACATGGTTGAGCGATATCTCCCTGCTGGGAAACGAGCTACTATCAACAAATCCTTTCAGGACAGGCACTGTTGTATATACTCTTCAAGCAGAGGTTGATGGGGAAGATTGCGACCTTCTTATCACATGCCCCGTTTGCCGTCCGCATGTCCACGTGGCACAATCTTCCCCACCAACCTCTGCTTGTTGGAGAGTACTGGAAATAAGTTGGTCCGTAGCTCGGACGACTAGCCACCTGCAGTCAATTACAGTTAGCTGATGTTTTGCCCCTGACGCTCAAAACTGTCGATGTTTATGTGGTCAGAAACCCTTCAAACGCTTTCCTGACAAATATCAACCCCGTGCAGTATTTGGTATACATAGACCGTCTATATGTAAGTACAGTATTTAAATGTACGGAAGGCTGTTTCTAGGCAAATGTGAAAATCATACAATAACGCAATGATTCCTCTCAGCCAATCACAGGCATCACAAGCCAAATAATCTTGTTATTTCGGCCGCACTTTTTGCGTTTTTTTTTAAAAATTCATAGACATTGTTTTGTATCTTAGATGTCACATGAGGTGTTTATGTCGTATTGTAGGCATACCCCGATGACTGGCCGCGGTTTTATCGTCTACTGAGATGTGTGAAGGGAGGCAGAGACGATAAAATCGTGGCCACTCCGCAAACCATCCCTAATTTAGGATTTAGCGCCACGGGAACATGCCTGGGAGGTCCAAGCAGAGGTTCGGCGCTGCTCCGGCTTTGCTTGTTTTTCAGGTATTTTCCTGTGGTTTTGTCGGATTTTCTGTTTTCTCACCTTTCCTGTATGTAGTCAACTCAAACGTTCGGATTACAAATTTATTTCAAGCAGAAAAATCATACTTTGAGACTTAGAGCCCTTAAAATGGTACTAAGGCACAACGCCAAGGGTGTTTTTTCTAAACTTCAAAACATCCGAAGTTAAGTATTTTTTGAGCCTGCCAAAGAGCTAACATCTTACTCTAAATGGATACATCGGAAACATTGTCATGTCAAGACATTAGCCTGACATCCTCTTTCATTTTTCGGTACATTTGATAAGCATTCTACTCTACTCTACTCTACTCTACAGTCATCATGTCCTAAACTTTGGCAATTTTCAAAATATTTTTGGCCTGTTTCCACGGCAAGAAGAGGTGTTGAGCAGAAAGATGATGGTCCAATACTATCACCATGCAAAAATGATGATTGAAATCAACATTTCACCAGAGATACAATGCGACGTTAGAAACGGTGGCAAAACTACAAGAATGGCTGGATATATAAAGAACCACTTACCATATAAGCTCGTGTAAATTAAGAATTACTTTTGTTCCATCTTCATCCCAGTAATAACGTCAGTATACAATGTATGTGTAATGGTTCATTTGGTACTGACAAAAGGTAACGGGCTACTTCGGCGAGGTCATTTAGAAAAAGACAACAGTTGCACTTGTCTCCGCTATCGCATAACTTTCTTTGTTCACTGACTTCACTGTAGCTGGAAGACAAATATCCCTACAGACCTTTTTTTGTCTACCCAACCCAACCTGCCGGCACTGACCTGGGTTGGCTAGACAGAAGAAAGAAATAAAAAGTAGAAATCCTGACAAAAACGCCTAAAAACACGTCAAAAACCTGCCGGAACCCATCCTCTGCTTGGAGAGTAAAACATCCCCGCTTCAAGCCTGGAGGGGGACTCTGGCAGCCTGCGATATATGATACACTGACCAGATATGCTGTTCCGGTTCACATGCCCTGAAGCCCTGGTGGGATGTTTAGAAACACAGCGTGGTGCGTCGGCCGGGGTAGGGATTGGTCCAAGGGCCTGTTATCAATTAGTTTGTATTTACATTATGACGGTAAACGGTGTTGCAATATACAGAAAAATGCTTTCATAAGTCACCGTGTTGATTGCAGGCCATGACATTGATCAAAACGTGATGAGGGATACTTCATACGTCGATATGCTAAAGACTGATCGAAAGCAAGCCGTCAATAATACGATATTGCCGATAATCCAATAGCCTCACGGGAGGCTGCAATCTACCTTCCAGTTAATTTGAATCAACCGCACTGTTCCCCACTTCACCAATGAGGACCGCCTGCATTCATTATCTCGCCAGACGCGGTGTTGTGCTTCATGCTATTTTGAAGCCGGTAGCTGTTTAAGTAAACATGGCCTTCCTTGCTAGCGAAACTTGATTCTTGTCTGTTCCCAAACTATGATCATTTCCCGTCGAAGGTAAAATACTACCAGTTACTATCTATAGTCGTGTGATACACAGATGAATGTGCTTCAAAGTCTTTCATTAATTGTATTAGTTTTTGTTGAGTTGATAAAGAATTGTCTACCTACCTTCCCGTTTCTTTATCTGTTACATAATCTGATTTCATTGGGGTGACGGCCAAGTATCTCCTCATGAAAGACAAATTAGACCGATTAACGTGGACGTGTGATTTCCCGCACCCCTGGAGTGTACGTGTGGCCGCGCCGGTCAGTTTTGCTTGGTGGCTCCCTTGTTCCATGAAAACAAACAAGATAATTAATTGGAAGGGCGTGAGACACATGAGCCAAGAAAGGTTTCTCCACCCACGTGCTTCCGTCGACTCAAGGGCCGAAGAGGACGGTAATTCTGCACACCGAGCTTTCATTACTACTAGAAAGTGGCATGCAGCATAGCAACTTTTACACGTCACAAGTAGCCAATTTAAGCTACAAGCCACCCTACATATCTGTAAAGAAACTACTGTTTGCCGTTGCACCATGGTACCATGCCTGCGAGTTTCTGTTAGTAGATATAAGAACAAGTTGTGTTAGCGTTATTAACGTGCACTTTGCAGGTACTGTTAGTAAAGCAAGTGACAATCATACTAATGCGTAACGAAGTTCATAGCTCAATTTTATTTAAAACTCTTGTTGAACTCTTTTTAACATATTTTGCTAAGAAATTTCGATATTTTTTGTCCTGGCTACGAAAAATCTCGATTTTTTTTTTCAAGATTGTTTCATATCAATCCGAAGAAACAAATCTAGGACTTGTAAATGTTTTTTTTAAAGTCCTCATTGAAGATTTCAATTTGTTTAAGAATGATCGCGACATTTTTGTAAGGTACAAATTGTAAACAAAAATCTCCCAACCTCTGAGAGGCCAGGCATTTCATGTTCCACTAAACGCAAAGAAATCAAAACCAAAAGCCCTTGCGCCAAAAAAATGGGGTCCTTTTAAGCACCATAGGGTCTTTTTGTCTGGACGCTATCTTTTACCCGGTGCCAAGTTGCAACCCGTGGGCCCTAGCTACAGCAGCGTTTAGATGTTGCAGTTTTTCCCCAGCATGATGAACCTCAGACGTCATTGAACTTCAATTGTTGAAAACTGTGCCGGGTACCCACACAACGCTGATGATCATCCGCGTGCTGAACACGTCAGATTGCCGTTTTGAAACTATAGCGTGTGGCATGAAGCGTAGGTCTGCATTTGGTTGGTGTTTCATTTGTCACGTTATTCTTTCATCTCATATTCAATTGGATCATTGACCTACTATGATAATGATAACTTTTATTCCCTAGTCATGCCCTATCGGGCTTAGTGCAGACATTCAGATACAAGACATGTGGTAAAGTACATATAATGACACTGACAGGACTTCTAATACTAATCTAAAACAATGGTTCTAAAACTACACTAATTCATAGGTTCGGCTTCTTCTCGTGTCTTTGTGATGTTAGAAATATAGGTTGAGATGGATTTGTTTAATATTGTATGGTCCAAATGCATAAGTCAATACTAGACTTAGATTGAAAGTGTGGAAACGTTCCCATAATATAATATAATCAAACAGAACATTTCTATCGTTGCAATATAAACTACAATGAATTGGACTTCATCTTCTACCAGACTACCTTATCTAAGTTACAAAATTGGCAAATTCTTTGCTCCAGAGGTGTGCGGTTGTGCCTTCCTGATTCGATAAGGAGTTTGTGACAGCTACTGAATTGTAAATAAATGTGACTTACCTTTGCTGTTAAGTCTTGATGATAGTTTTTCGGTCTACGTTTCTTACACTTATACAACTGTTGTTTGCCGGTGTACCCAGAGTTTCTGTTAGTAGCTATGGTGGTTGTGTCAGTGTAAATAACAGAGGCATTACAGTTGCTGCTTTTAGATGTTGCAATTTTCCCCCCAGTGGGTTGACCTGTGTGACGTTATATTCTCACTTCGCTGTGCTTGCGTGACTCCTCAACACAACTTACCGTGCTTGTGATAATCCTTGTGTTGGTGTGAAGCATAGGTCGTATTTCTTTCGCATCTTCAACTTGTATTTGTGTCTTTATTGTCATCAATCAGTCACTTCTTAATCACATAGAAGCGTCACATGTACTGTTAGCAAGGCAATTGCCAATATGATGATGATGATCCACTGTATTCTGCAGCTAATTGTAGAAACAAACTCTGGCTGGCTTCTTTCTTCATTTCTTTCCACTGTGTCTTTTTTTCTGCCAGCTGCCGCAGCTCTCTGAGTTTCTTTGCAGTTTTCAGGTTTCCCATTCCTTTGTTTCTGAGGTCTGTTTTCATGACACTTAGTAGGTTTGTGCAATGTCTTCCTTTCCTAGCCTTGTATTTACATATTAACAGGTAAGGAAGTCCATAGCTACGTCGATGAGGTTAAACATCCAGGCAGTAAGATACGATTTTGTAAACAGACGCTTCAGACAATATCCGCGCTGCTATCGTCAGTGGTTGAACCAGAATTTGCAGTTTACCAGCTACTTATTCAAAACTCTGAATTCATATGTTAATGAGGTGAAGACAATTCTGAGATGATTCAATTGAAGACAAGTTCACCAGCTACTTATCCAAAACTCTGAATTCATATGTTAATAAACTGAAGACAACTCTGAGCTGGTTTAATTGAAGACAAAGTCATGACAAGTCTGTAAATTAATAAGTCAATTGTTGTTCGAGTCCATAGCTCATTTGGAACTCTACTGGTCGAAGTGTCGAACCCCTGTTAGTCAAAACTTTACCCCCAAATGATTTTTTCCATATCAGCTTTCGAAAATCTCGAGATTTTTGTATTACCTTGAAGATAAATATCGAGATTTTTGTTTCACTAAAAAAAAAATATCGAGATTATCTTGGAAAATCTCGATATTTTTCAAGAAAATCTCGAGATTTTTTGGAAAAAATTTGAAATAAAAAAAAATCTCGAAATTAATTTCGAGATTTTTTCATTTTCAATGAAGCATGAAAAGTCTCACTGGGGGATATTATGATCCATCATGTAACAGAGAACCTTTCCACAAAATATCTGACCCATAGGTATAAAATGTGAGAGTCTAGAAGCACTAGTCCAAACCCAAATGCTCAGTCCAAATTTAATCTGCTCACTGTTTACTATAATGTTCATTTTGTATAATGGCAAATGCACTGTGTATGTTGGATATCACAGAAAGACTCAGACACACACACACAGACACTTGCATACACATACTTTACATGTCATGTAATACACACATACACACACATATATAACATGATTATATATTACACACACACACACATTCACAATGTACAATGTACACACACACTGCCACACCAAAATAACGTCTACACTTCTGTTGGGTTAAGAAAAACTGGGAAAACCTCAAATTGTAATTATCAAGACTTAAGTTCTTTGTTCGAAGCCTTTTAATTGACAACTACCGAATACCGAATGCTGTTGACCATTTTGCTGTCATTGTTACAAAATTACGAAAACTAGCATTTATATGAACTTTCAAGTGAACTAGCATTTATATTCAGCACAAATCTAAGAAACTAATTATGGCACTAACTCTTGGAATTCCTTGTACATACTTACAATAGAAAGAAACTTCTATAGCAAGATGACTTCAACTTGTGTTATCATCTTGCAGACTGTCCATCTTGCAAACAAGTGAAACTATTCTCCTATTTGCTATTGATATGTCTAAAACTCTAGAACTCAGTCTTATACTTTTTGCTACAGGCTACATGTACATTCATCCAATCATCCTTTCACTACCGGACCAGGTGTATAATGACATATCTTAATACTACAAAACTGATTTGCTGATACATGTACTCATTATGATTATAGCAGAGCTAAATAAAACTACTGCAGGGCTGTATTATCAAGTCTTATCCCTAGTTAATGTCTTAAATTTTATACACACATCTTGCAGACATGCTTGAGAGGCATTCATTGCCCATCAGCCACTACTCATACCCACAGGGAGCTAGGGAAGGATGGCCTGGATCATGTGATCTGCTTGACCATGTCATGATTGTGATCTATCAGGTCACCAACCCATGCCACTTTGGCAGCACATACAACTTTTCCATGTCTCAGACTACATGTGTCTACTTAATCCCTCAACATGTTAGTTCCCTGATGTTTCCTAGTGACATTTGTGATATCTGTTGCTTTTGGGGACACTGCAAGAGAGTAGGTCAGGCTACATGGACTTGCATTCCAGGCAGCCTGCTATCAGTATTTTTTAGTAACAAAAAAAGAAGAAAAAAATTTGCTCCTCCTTCCACAAACATAATGATGAATTTCCTTTGCCATGGGAGTACTAGTATGGGACTTGTTTATCAGACACTGTTTATCAGAACACATTCCCTCTTTCCCCAATTACAAGGTTCATCTGACAGGACTTCAGAAAACAAACAACAGGACTCAGGGGGGCATCATGTATCTAGCTGGCAGCTCCTTGTGTTTCCATGCCCAGGGAAGTTGGTCACGGATATTGGATGTGTTTCCATTGGGTTTTTCATGACTCTCTTTCAGTAACACATTGCAAAAATAGGGGAATTACACATTCCAGTAATGCCTACAGTATACGACAGAGGTTTGTGCATCTCAAAAGCCTTTTTGTTGAATACCTCGTAAGAAGAAAATTAATCTTGACTGTATGTTTTTATGTAACAGTTGCTATACATGCAACTGTTGCATTTGTAGCTGATAGAGGGACATTTAACAATTATACTTTCATTGAAGGGAAAGTTAACGTTTTGAGGGTAGTCCCTTCAGTTAACGAGGTAACTGATTTTCAAGGGAGCCCTACATAACATGACAAATCATAACAAATCAGGATACAAAATTAATAACTCAACATAAACTTCAATAGTGATCAATTACACAATCATATAACATAAACAGGAATGATCAAACATAGGAGTAATAAATCAAACAACTCAAATAATTCAAAAAAATAATAACTCAAAATCGCAAAGGTCATACAACGGAGGGTCAGAGGTCAGATGTCAAAAGTTAAGAGATTTGTATGTTTACCAGAGCCTGTTTAAATCTAGCGATTGATGAAGCTTGTTTGATACATGGATTTAGCTTGTTGTAGGTAAGTAGCAGCCCTGTATGCAAATGTACGCTGTCCAGATCTAGTAGATCTGATGATTTCACCTTCTTAAAGCCTTCACCTTTCCTTCTCCTTCCTCGCATCTTAAGTCAGGACCGTCAACACAATCTTCCCCTTGGACTTGTGAAAGATGGACACAGCCTCCTCATGGGTCACTCCTTCAAGGGGCTCGCTGTTCACTGCCACAATCTGGTCCCCGCATTTGAGACGCCCGTCTTCCGCGGCCACGCCCTTGGCGAACATGGTATTGACGTAGATCGGGAGGTCGCCCTGCGGACTGCCGTGACCCCCGCTGATACTGAAGCCCAGTCCTTCGGGACCCCGCTCCAACTCTATGGTTTTATACTGGATCGGGCTGGAATGGAATGTATAAGGAACCATAATATAGCCATATAATCAATCGCTGAAGGGCAGCAATTTTGTATTGAAAACATAGCACATAAGAGGTTCCAACTATTGACATGTACTAGGAAGGGCTGGAATGTATTGAAAAATGAAATGTTAATATACATGTATGCTTCTGTTCAGATTGAGGAGTATGAAAATGTGTGCATGACGAATACATGCATGGTCGGGGTATGATGAAAAAAAGGACGGCAAGTACACGCTGAAAGCATGCTATAAGTATCTGATAAAATGCCATAGTGTGTCATGCATAATTGAAGTTACTGCATAGAATTCCACGTACATTTGCACATGTTACGTAATAAACATGCATGTTAAGAACGAGCAAAACATATTTATTAGAGTAAGAGAAAACCTCAAAACAAGAAGTCCCTTGCATAACATGTTGTAATAACAAACAGTTAAACTAGATGTACATGTTGTTACTGTATATTAAGTATAGATTGAAATAATACATTACACAGTTTACGTGATTCAAAACAGATTGAAACAATTAGGACGGGTCCTCACCCCCCAAGGTCATCATTGAAGTGCAGTTGTGATGATGATTCAGCGCTGGTTGCCATGACGCTAGCGACACTCTGGACGGTGTCTCCTCCCGCCATATTTGCCAACTCATCACCCTGGGAAACCTAAGAAACAAAATATGCAAATTTGATAGGTTCCTTTTAATTTCCAAAATTATACATCACAACATCATGTCATTGACATATTGGTGAAAATTTATCAACTTTCTGTTTTGTTTAACAATGGCAGCTCTCTAAGGGTGGGATATCCTACAGGTACATGTATACACAAACAGTATACAAGCACAAAAGCACAAAATAAGTATAAGACTAGTAATTAGTATATAATATGTATGGGCTATGTATTTTCAGCTTTGATAGAAAATGGCATTTCTTCTGAATCAGATGAAACTTTCAACAAAGTTTTTCAACATTATCATTGCTGCTGTTTCTTCAAATACAGGCCACCATACTTCACAACTGTTCCATTGTTCACTTTGATAGTACGTAACTCTGTACTATGAAATGTTGAGATTTGTCAATTTATTGTGTGATACTGATAGTACTGAATATAATATAAGACAATCAATGCCATGCTAGTAGTTAAGTTGCAGCTACAGTATTGTTGACAATTAACAAGGTCATCATAGCAGTCAAGCTGCTTTTAATACCATGAAATTACCGTGGCAGTCCCATCAATGCTGCACAAAAGCAGCATGAAAGCTTTAACTTAAGGATCAGTGCAGTATTAAGATCAACCCTTTGGCAATACTGGAAGCTAAAATTTGTCTACACTCGAACTTGTTAAAAGCATGCAACATGATGATGATGGTGTACTGTTGAAGTAATTAAGTTCGTACCTCTAACATGACCCTGCCTGTGGCCTGCATCAGCATGTTGACGGCCTGTGCGTGAGTCACCCCCTCCAGGGTCTGTCCATTAATGCTCAGGATACGGTCTCCAACCTGGGAGGTAAAGGGCAAGGTCAGTTAGTTAAGTCACCATCACATGAATAAGAGAGATGCTGTCTCTTCTACAAAAATGTAGTTGGAAGAAACCTGACTAATGAATTGAATGCAAAATGTTATTATCAAATATTATGAAACACACTAGGAGAGTCTCACTCATATACAGCATATACACATTTACTCACTCATTTACTCACTCACTCACACTCACTTTACTCACTCACTCCCCTCTTCAACAGACAGCTTTAACCAAAAACTGGAGTTAGATGATAGCTTACATGTAGGTTAGACAGGTCTTTTGGTGTTATAAAGCTGCTGTCATATGTCTACAATTAGCTTCTATTAGTTACACGAAAGTAAGCTACATATTTGGTTGACCAATCAGACATAGAACCTGATACAAAGATGACGTATCACCCTGAGTTTCTGTGTCCATGCTGCCACGCTTTAGGTCCAAAAAACAGTTAAGTTCCATTTAGATGGACCGTCCATCGAAATGGAACTTTACTGTATAGCGGACCTACCCTGCGGAGTACCTCGGCTGATTTCTACTATTTTCCCAACAATAGGACGGGAGCCTGGTAGAGGCTACCATATGTCCCCCTCACCAAGTATTTTTCCTCAGTCCCTTAAAAGGTTGTTGAAACCAGGTTTGACAGTTACTGTTAGTAGGAACCTTTTCTCAAGATTGCTCTGAATTAGGTCTTGGATTTAGTTTCTGGCTTACGGGTGACAAGTTGTTTCATGCAACATAACCTACCAACATTGTACACCTGTACTGTTTGAAAGCTGTTGACTGTGTTAAACAGACGTTAATCGAAGGAGGGGAACAGGGGCCAAGCGCCCTCCTGCCCTGACCATATGCCCCCACCCCGGGTTCTCTGACAAGCATAAAATTCTGATTGACCAGGGGTGCTACTAGGTCACATGAGTCTTCATCTGTGATCTGTTTGAGAGTAATTTTGCCCCTCAGGAAGTCAAAGAATGCTCCATTTTACTCATAATTCTCTAAAACACCACACTGTGGAAGGGGAAACCATCCCTCTGCTTGGTCGTTCTGCTCCCTCGCAATGCTCCCCCTTGCAGACTTTTCTAGAAAACCCTAGACATAAGACTGTTATACCAAGAGTGTGGTTACATTGATCCAAAAATGACCTCTCACCCTGAGTTTCTGTGTCTGTGCTGCCATTCCGTTGGCCTCCACCTTGCAAATGGAGATGGGGACGTTCCCCACCCCCCCAGTGATGCTCATCCCCAGGGAGTCCTGCGGCCCCTTGTACATCTCCACCATCCTGATCTCCTCCGTGGGGATGTCAGCTGAGTCTGCGGCTGAAGAGAGAAGGAAAATCGTTGTTATCTTTGGGGATTGATTATCTTGAGATTAAAGGACGGCTAAACTTGACATTCAAAAGCCTGAACTATACTTTGCTAAATATACCCCAAAGTCAAGTTCTCACTTGTTTTTAAATACATATTACTTAGTAAGGTAGCAGAACAGTTTTTGGCCTATGGGGATTTCTACAGACTGACTGGCATCAACGCCGATTAAAATATAGTAGGGTGCATTTCAGAAACATGACAAACAAATATGTTTGTAAAATCTACAAAATAACTGAAAACAAGAAAAAGTTATGGTTTTTAGCATTTTGACGGTAAGTTTGATATGGGGTCATGCGGGGTCATACGGAACTGCAGCCGACTCACCCAGGCCGGTAGCTGTAAAGGTCACGCGCATTAATTTTATACACCGAATTGGCAAGCTTCACAATCGTACTCATACGATCAAACCTCCTCCCATCACTCTATCCAACATATAGTTGCATCACTGAACAGAGACCTGAGCTCTGTGTCTACCTGGCTGTCTCAATGGAAACTCGAAGCCAACATAGACAAGTGTAAAGCTATGTTCATCACGACACGCGCCATTCCACGACCGATTCCTCACGTGACCCTAGGTGGAACTGTATTGCAAGTTGTTACCAGCCATAAACACCTTGGCGTTACTCTCCCAAATACCCTCTCCTGGTCAAACCATATCGACATCATCTCTGCAAAGGCTAGACGATCTTCTGGTTTGCTATGTGCTCTGAGGAAGAAGATACCGAAGGATCTACTCCTCAGACTATACATGACAATCGTAAGGCCAAACCTCGAGTATGCAGACGTTGTCTGGTCTGGTCTTACCACACGCGATCAAAGGATTGTGGAATCTGTCCAATACCAGACCACCAGAATCATCAGCGGCCACTTTGGGCTACCGTATCCTTCATACGAAAGTCTCTACACCGAACTATCACTACCGTCACTCCAGTACCGACGCGAGTTCCACACAACTGTGACTCTCTATACAGACTACAGACGTCGGTGATCATGATGCATTGAACTGTACCATCACTTGCGAACTGATTAAAATGATGTCAAGTGCCAATTCAGACTCCGTCTCTTCGAGTGAGAACAATTGTTGAATTTACGCCAGTTGTCAAGTTGATATTTCTACCAAGAGAAGACTCCAGGAATCAGTGAACGCCTGAACGAAGTGAATCAAACATCAGAGGAAGGTTGGAGTTCCGACCAAAATTCATGGTCAGTTCCTTCTTTGCGTTGGATCAAAGCTCAAAACTTTACAATTATATACTCTACCAACACAGATGAGCTTTCATTCAAAGACTCCAGGAAGAAGAGCTATGAACATGTACAATGTAAATCATTAAATAAAAAAATGATTAGAAATATAAAATCATATACTAGTAATAGCCTACCCCCAGCCACACTCCTGGGCCCTGAGATGATGCCAGCCCTGTCCATGCTGCCTGTGGATCCAGCCTTGTCCATGGGGTCGGACAGGCTGCTGGAACTGGCCATGAAAGTCCTCCGGGAGGCCTGCAAGCTAGCCTTCAGCCGCCTTACAGTCAAGACTACCGTGCCTTGGACAGTCTGGAAAAAAACATTGTGGTTAGCCTACACCATTTGTCAGAAAAAAAATTTAACGATGATAAATGATATGAGCAAGAAGCGAAATAATGCAATGTCATTATACTGTCGCATTTGACAGATGAAATTATCTTGAATGTACATTGTGAACATGTACCGTATGTTGATACCTGCCAGTGGGTGAAATCCATATGCTAAGATTCAGGACTAGAAACTTAGATACAAAAAAATGTATTGATCTCTTCTCTCCATTTCATTATCATTTTGATTTAAAAATTCCAGAAGCATTTTACTGTTACAGTTACAGAATGACAGAGATGTTAAAACTAACATGAAACAAGAGTCCATAGGACACAATTCTCTGTGAAGTATTTATTGTGTGTACATTGTGGCTAAGGTGATGATTTCATCATCATCATCTTCGTTTACTGCTAAGCCCGCTGTTCAGTGGATTTCTAGCAGCTGCACTAATTTAGAAACAGGTGCAAACAAGGGGTAAAAAAGGGGGGTAGACGAGGACATGTGCAAACTACTGGACAAGTGAAGTTTTAGTGAAGTTAGTATTTACATTATGTACAAAGACGGGCGGCAGGTCAATGCAGCGAAGCCCGTCCCAGCTCAGTTTTGAACTGGGAGAGGGACTCCGCCTCCGCCACACTAGGCTCAAGTTCATCCGATCATTCCACTCTTTGATGGTGCGAAGGAAGAACGAGAGCCTGTACATAGTAGTCGGTCTTACACGTGATGTTCTAAAGCTTAAAAGCATGCATGATTAGTGCGGCGGGAGCATCGAGTTGCTGGGACAAGTTTAGAGGTGTGGGGGACAGAGATGGTGTTGTGCAGGATTTTGAACATGGTAGTCAGCCTGGCTGTTTTGCGATGATGGGAAAGTGGCTGCCATCCGAGATCTTGGAGCATTGATGTTACGGAGGCCGTGGGTTTGTAATTGTTGGCATAGTTTTTCTCGTACGCACACGTTACATGTAACTCACCATACTCCAACAAAGCCAACATATATTTCACCTATTATATTGTACAAACTGATAATATCAGGCACCTTCTTTATTCACGCAAACTCACATCATATGTTGTTATTGTTTTGAAATAGACAACGTGCATCTTCACACGCAACCTAGCAGACGATTTACCAACTTGAAGTAACATGCCTTTGCAGCAGCAGAATCGTGGGTAATAATAGCTGCAAATGTTTGCACAACTCTATTTTCAATACACCTCTCCGCCAGGACTCAACAGTTGACGGACTAACGTATACAAAACATAACCATCAACTAGCCTCCACCAGGCCCTCTTACGGGCGTATGATCGTAGAATTGGGCAGAAAAAGGAATAATTAGCCAGTAGAGTCAGTCCACAGTGAAGATCACATTTCGCCCGTTTAGGGCCTGTGATATGTCTGACAAATTGAAGGCAGAATTTGGGCTGTAACTTTTCAAAATGGCACCCAAACCACATGGCAAGGCCGTGCACATGATCAGCGATAGACGATGTTTCTAACTATTAACTTTAGTTTAACAAGATTTTTGATTCACTGACAACACCCGAAATCAGACCAAAATGATGCGTGCGTTGAATGGGAGGGTTGTTCCACATGCGCGTCAGTATAGGGGTGCAATAATGATATTGATGATAAAAGCAGTTAGGGTCACCGTGTAATCAACAACAACAAAAACGTGCATCATCACATTTAACCTAGCAGAAATTTTGCCAAATTACACACCAATGCGGCAACGTTATTGCAAGTTCTATCTGTGAACATGCAAACAACATCATTTCCAATATACATCATCAGGCATGCATGAGGAGGTCACCTGCCATCCCTGGGGCACAATTGGTCTGAAAAGAGGGTTCTCCCGCATATGTTTATGGCTAGAACTCACGATTCTGTTGCTGCATTGGTATTTAACTTGGCATATTGTTTGCTAGATTGTGTGTGGTGATGCACGTTGTCTATTTTGCAATGTAACAGTGAATCATTTTGAATCAAGTTAAATTGATTCAAATCAATGATCACAGCAAGTAGCAAACGAAATACCCTATATCTGTTTACCACATTGCCTGATATCAGACCGAAATAAAGCGTGTGATGAATGGGAAGGCTGTTCCACATGTGCATCAATATAGGGTTG
The DNA here is from genome assembly GCF_035083965.1 of Branchiostoma lanceolatum. NCBI lineage: Eukaryota > Metazoa > Chordata > Leptocardii > Amphioxiformes > Branchiostomatidae > Branchiostoma > Branchiostoma lanceolatum. Next base: position 1,656,923 of record NC_089729.1, on the reverse strand, counting down.
CAATAATGATATTACATTGACGATAAAAGGGGTTATGGTGTAAAAAAAAAAACATTGCGCATCATCAGGCCCAACCTAGCAAATAATATGCCAAGTTACACACCAATGCAACAACGGGTGCGGGAGAACCCTATTTTCAGACCAACGTGCCCCAGGGAAGGCAGGTGACCTCCTCATGGTGTATTGGAAATGATGTTGTTGATCACAGCATTGATCACCTCTTTGATCACAGCTGCGACGTTGTCTAGTGTGGCACTCCTCATGTCCTCCCCATTCACACTCAGGATCTGGTCGCCCTTCACCAGGCGGCCATCTTGTTCCGCCACCCCGCCCTTCATTAGGTCCGAGATGAACACTCCATTCCTGAAAAGGACAATGACGGTTAGGCCACAGCAAGTAATTTTTATGGATGACATCAGCGCGCTCGCCTGATTTTGAAGAAATTTCATTGCCCTCCGACGGTGGTCAACATGCCAAAAATTGGCTACTTAATTGAGCTGTATACACATCTTCAATGACAGTTTAATGTTGACAGTCTAAGGTGTTTCATTGCATACGTATGAATACCCAGTGTAGTTCCTGCACATGATGTGACAACTTGAAGCTGTATTTGTTCTAGCTAATTAAGCTGTATACACATCTTCAATGACAGCTTAATGTTGTCAGTCTAAAGGCGTTTCATTGCATATGAATACACAGTGTAGTTCATGCCCATGATGGTATAACAAGCTGTTTTCTGCATTAAATTCTAGCAAGGACATTATATAATGTCCTTGGTTCTAGTTAATTGAGCTGTATACACAAGGTGTTTCATCACATATGAATACCCAGTGTATAGTTGCTTCAGATGATGGTACAACAAGCTCTTTTCAGCATTTGTTGTAGTTAGTCTATTGAGATGTATACACATCAACAAGGACATGTCAGTCTTAAATAGTACAACTGAAATGTACGCAGATGACACATCGATGTACAAAGCTGCTAGGTCGTTATCTGAGATAACTGCTGCTTTACAGCCTGACCTTAATAAGATATCAGAATGGGTAAAGAGCAATAAACTTGTCATGAACATTTTGAAGACCAAGTGCATGCTCCTCGGTTCACCCCAAAAACTTGCCCTTCTGCCTTCAACCTCTTTAGACTTAGTAATTGGAACAGAGGGTATTGTACAGGTGAAAGAAACGGTGTTGCTTGGGCTGCACATCACTCAATCACTTACATGTAATTTGCATGTGAATCATACTATTGCTAAACAATCTAGGAACATTGCCCTTCTGAGACGGCACGCATGGGCCATGACGCATGATGTTTTTAAGGTAGTTATGTGTGCACTAAGTCCTATCTGTGGCGCAGTACTGCCTACCAGTCCTTGCCAACATGTCGGACTTGAACACTCGTAGGCTCCAAGTGGTACAGAACAGAGCCTGTAGAATGCTTTTGAAATGTGCTCTGGACACATCTGTTGTACAAATGCATACAGATCTAGGCTGGCCCACGGTAAGAGAAAGGTTCGCCATCAGTACTTTAAATACTTTTTTTAGAATACTTGTCAGTCATGAGCCTCAAAACATTTACAGTTCCATTGTCCCTGTCAATTCTACCCACACATACTCTGCTAAATTATCCAGCTCCCACAGTTTCAAACTACCTAAACCGAAAACTAACAGTCAAAAGCGAACCTTTCTCTACCGAGCCATCAATCTTTGGAATTCATTACCATCTAACATCAAATCATTGACAGTCCCATATCACTTTAAGAAGGCCATCTACCAGTTTGTCACCAATCATTCGTAAGTTAAGTTTAACTTAGCAATTTGTATATGTTATCACTTTGTATATATGTCCTTTTAATCTTGCACTGTATATACTTTTTTTGTGTGGAACCCTGGAAGATTAGTCGTAATTCGACTAAAGGGTATTGCAATAAACCAATAAACCAACCAATGTTTACTGTTGAATCAAGCAGGTTTTATATCATTTTATATGAAACCTCATTGGTTGAATACAGGAAGAAAAGACCTGTTGGTCATGATATCATATTTTCTTGCCTCATTTCTTGTTCAACAAGATTTATGATCTCAAAATTTGAAAATATAGCAATCTTGTATTTTTTGCCCGCCTTGTTTTTTTTCCCCCTATCTCATTAGTTTTGGAGTCTGCGAGGATGTCATCCATAAAATTTACTTAATGTGGCCTAATAAGTCATTCAGTTATTAATTAGTAATAAACATGTATGAGAGATACTAAATAAAGCTTGGTACAATGTAAGTCTAGTCCACCACCACCTGCTGCAGCTGGGCGTGACCCTGACATTCCCTTGGCGTTATGCCCCTCGCGCGGTCTTGCCGAGTAATGTATAGAATGTAGATGTAGATGCTTTTGACTATAATTGAATATTTGAACCGTTAATTTTTTTTTTTTATTATTTTTTACCCAAAACCATGATGAGCTTAAACAGAGTGGGCATCTGAATAAAAAGACTCTTTGTGCACAACCAAAAGATTTATTCCACCAACGTTTGATCTGTCACCTTCATCAGCGACACCTGTGCTGCATTTCTATGTGAACCAGTCAGAATTGCCTTGTAGAAGGCGACAGATGGTCACCGAAACGTCTGTGGAATAAATCTCTTGGTTGTGTAAAAAGAGTCTTTTTAGTCTTTTTACAGTCATTCAAGAGCAGTCTAAAGTACACGGGTCCTGAACTTTGGAATAAACTCCCCACAGAACAAAGAAAACTCGCTGCCGTATCGACCTTTAGAAATGGACTTAAGGAATGGAATTAGGACTGATACAAAATTTTTAGATTGTATATAATTGTGATCATTGTGTATTACATGTATGTCTTGTGCATTGTATTTGTATCCAGGGAGCCTGAAAGACAGGTCAAGAGACCTGAGTGTGTCTTCTGGTTAAAGAAAGAAATGAAATGAAATGAAATTCAGTGACTTACCGACCTGATGAAACTATTCACGGATGTGAGACCAGATTATAGAGTGGGCGTCTGTCGAAGAGCAGTTTATTCTTACTTAAGACTCAAAAGCTCTGCGAATGGCTGATACGTATTGACCATAATAATTATTGTACACTGGAGTGAAGCTGAAAGTGTACCTTTTTTTTCTTTTTGTTGTATTTATTTTTGGAAAACCAACTTGAAGTTAAAACAAAGAATTCAAGATAAAATAAAAAAATAACACAAAAAACAGTACATCAATCATTAACTATTCGGTCTCACCTCCTTTCCAAAATGCTGAGGCCGAGCGCCTTCCCGATGCGTTTCTCCAGCTCCACCGTGAAGACATCGTACAGGTCCTCCTCCTTGTACTGGTTCTCGTCCCGGAACACGATCAGACGAACGCGGGACAGTGTCTGCTGCAGAACGTTGATGGCGTAGTCATACGTGGTGTTACGAAAGTCCTCTCCATTCACCTGGTTTCAATGAGATCAAAAGACATATTTGTTCAAAGTTCTATAATGATCATGATGTTGTCTTTTGCATAAAAGCTCACAATACACTGTCTTGTAAAAGTAGTATTTTTAAACTGGCATCTAAGCAATGGCTGAGTTCTGAAGCTGAAACTGTATCAATTTTTGCTGTTATGATCATAGTAAACTACGCACAAAAAGTTCGGAAACTTAACTTTGGTAGATCATATCTCCGTTGCTTTTTGACCGATTTTGATGCATTATATATCATTATAAAGCTTGTGTGATTCCCTTTCTATGATAACAAACTTATTGTGATTGAAAACCCACGGAACAAGTATACCGGGACTAATAACGTGAGTGGGTCACAGAGAAAAAGTGCCCAAAATTCCCTGTTGGTGTCATACGCGCGCTGTGACATCCTATTGGTATGGGCGCGGATGATGATTCAATATATTGTTTCCTCAGGTTCTAAGGTTATTTTTAGAACACAGACCATCCAAGGTTATTTCTAGCACACAGAACATCCAAGGTTATTTTTAGCACATCGAAGATCCAATTGTTTACACCACAGCATTTGGTGGTGTCAGCGTCATGGTATGGGGAGGCATTACCTCCAGGGGAAAGACAAGACATGTCATTGTACCAGGAACCCTCAATGCAGAAAGATATCGTGACACAGTACTTGATCCGGTCGCCACCCCTTTCCTTCATAACATGGGGCCGAATGCCTTGCTGCAAGATGATAGCGCCCACCCACACCGGGCAGGGATCATCGCCGACCATCTCCAGCATGCAGGTGCAGGACCTGGACCCCATCGAACATCTATGGGATCAGCTTGGGCAAGCTGTCCGTGCAAGAGTGACCGAGAGAACAACGCTAGCTGACCTAGGACGACTGCTGGTGGAGGAATGGGACGCTATCCCACAGCATCGCATTGCGCAACTGGTGACGAGTATGAGGAGGAGGTGCCGTGCTGTAGTGACAGCGCGTGGCTGGGCCACCCGTTACCAAGACTCCTTGCTAACCCGTTACTAAAGCCTAGGTTACACATAGCCGAACATGGCTCCCGAACGCTAGCCGACTCAGGTCGGCGGTAGTTCGGGAGCATTCTGACCAGTTTCTGGGCCACGCCTATCTTTGGCGCCGAACATGCGCCGAAGATGCGCCGATCATCTCCTAACCAGTACACGAATTATTCCCGAATGGTCCCCGAATGCTTTCTAGCTTACTCCCAACCATCCCGACCTCTAGCCGCAGACTGCCGAATCTCTCCTGACTAAACCCCGACCGATGGCAGACCCTCTCACGAATTTAAATGGACATATTCAGCGACTTTCAAAAGAGGGGTCATTTTCGGTTTTAATCAAAATAATCCATTCTATTATGTTGTTAACATCACCGAGAGATCGAATTCGGATCATGGCTAGCTTGAATACTGCTTTTAGTGTTCTTCTTTGTTTTTAGTCGTGTGAAGGTCGGGGGTGATTCGCTCACGTTTCGATAGTAGTCACTTGGTTGAGAATTAGTTAGCAGAGTTTTGTCTACGGCCTTGGGGTGAGTTATGGGTAGGTTGGAAACTAGATGGGAGTAAGTCAGTAGTGTTTCTGGCGTGGTTAAGGTTCTAATTTTACTACTGACTCAATCCCGAATACCAGCCGAGCACTAGCCGACCGCGCCGAACACCAGCCGAACACCAGCCGACCCATTTCAGACCCTCCGTCCAGAGCCGAATGTTTTGAAATTTTCAAGACATTCGGCTGGCGCAGCCGAACATCAGCCGACTCAGCCGAACGCCAGCCGACTCGGCCGAACGCCAACCGAGCTAGTTCCCGAATCACTCCCGAATCACTCCAACCATGGTCGGGGGAGAGTCGGGAGGCCATGTTCGGCTATGTGTAACCTAGGCTTTAGACACAGATTGTTGGTTTTGATAAAGAATTTAGCTTTCATGAATATGTCTTGTTTATTCTTGTTGATTTTTCACAATACCCTCGTACAGAAGTCAATATCAACAGAAGTATATGTACTGAATAGCATGTTTGACTTAGTAAGGTTCTGGGCAATCTATTTCTTCGACCCACTCACTTTAGCAGGCCTGATGCTCATTTCATGAACTTGCAATCACAATAAGTTTGGTATCATTGGAAAGGAAATCAAAAATGCTTTTAAATGATATGTAATACATTTAAATCGGTAAAAAAATAACGGAAATATGATCGACCAAAGTTAAGTTTCCGAACTTTTTGTGCGTAGTTTATTATGTATTCAGGGATGCCTACATGTTGGCATTCTTAGCAGTTTGTATGAATTAAGAGTAGTTTTATCAGTAACATGATCAGCCATACAAGCAAAGTCATCTGCTACTGAAAGTTGATGGCATGGTCATGGGTGGCATTACGCAAGTCCTTATAATTCACATTGTTTCAATTGTATTAGTTTTACAATCATCATGTTGCCTGAAATTTTCTTAAAATACTGCAAGGAAATCATTTTTCAGTTTCTATTGATCATGAGTCAACTGCTCTGAATCTGTTTTGCTACGTCAGGGTGCCAAATGTAATGTAACAGTTACATAATCTAAATTATTCCCAGCAGCTTTATGAATGAAACAAGTCTTTTGATATCAGTAGCTAATTGGTGATTTTGACATATTATACCAGTTTCGTCATCATCATCATCTGGCCAGTGGTGAAAGTCTCACGGATGATGAGCTGAGTTTACTCAGATCTAGTATTTGTAGCAACTTCCTAGCAATTCCAACAATAGCTGTTACAACTTAGTGAATGTACTTCAAGTAGTATCTATTTCACATCATGATAGTAAAACGTACCTCCAGTATCTGGTCCCCTGCCGACAGTCGGCTGTCCTTCGCTGCTGCTCCCTCCTCGTACACCTCATGGATTATGATGGCTCCCTGGGGGAGGCAAGATACAAATAAAAGGGTCAAGAGATGAAAATAGAATGAAGTGAATGTTCATCCAGTTTAAAGGAAATTGAAAAGCTACATCTTTGACTGGCTGTAGCTATCAGCAGAGTATAGAACTCACAAGCATCCGGCAATTTCCTTGACAACAACAATGATGATGAAGTACAGAACTGGACAGGTGTGTTATGTTATGCCATGAGACTGATTACTGGTTAAACATTTAAGAAACAAACTGACCAGTAGTGTGTCTGATCCCCCCCACAATGCCTTCCCTTCCCAATAAGACCTGGCCTGAGTGAGTGAATGAACAAACAAACTGACCAATGGTGTGTCCGATCCCCCCATGATACTGAGCCCCAGGCCAGTCTTGCCCTTTTCGATGTCGATGTCAATGACTGTGATGCGGCCGGGGATGATGGGATAGGTGTGCGGGTCCATGTGGTCAGGAGGTTCTTCTTCTACAAATGGCACTTCTATCACTGGAAGATAAAACAGTTAGTTGTTAAAAAATTGATAGTTTTCTGGAGACAGATATTCATGACCAGCAAAACTTTCATAAAAAGCTGCAATAGCAACATTTATCGTATTATGACGATATAACCTTGCATGGCATCTATATAGACTGTGACAAAGCCAACCAAAAGCTGACTGTAAGATACTGGTATTACTAATCTAAAAGTGTTACTTTTCCCTTGTGATTATGATATCTAAAGCTTGATTACAATAAAGTCTAAGCATCATAAACAAGAATAATCTGTCAAAATTTGCAATATCCGGTTCTATTACATCAAATATGGATTCCTCAGCCCTTTTGTGGATTGAAGAGTATATAGGACTAACATGCAGTACCTAAATGTAATAGTATGCACATATCTTTGGACAGGCCAAACAATTCCATAGAATGTCATTGCACTCTGAAGTGCTCCTTTTGAAAAAATTGCACTAGGTTTGAAAAGAAAAGTCTGATTACTCTTACTAACATCATCCTGTCTCTACGTAACTAAAGTAACAGTTTTAAACAATAGTCCGAAGACCCAAAATCTCCATGAAATTTGTTTTTATTTTATGATGTGTTTTATTTGCCCTAGTTACATAAATTATGCATAAACCCCTCATTAGCATAATTTATGGTCAGTTTTCACACATTATGCAAATGAAGTCCTCATTAGCATGATTTATGTCCAGATGCATTCACCTTTCCTAAAGGTACCTGCATCTCAAATATGACATCCGCAGCTTTTACGGGGAGGGAAATACAAGCTCATGCATAGATTATGTCCTCATTGGCATAATTTATTGTCAGGTGTATTTATTACATACATACATACATACAAACAAACGCTACCCTATGCATAACCTTCTTAGCGAAGGTAATAACATCTGTACTATGAAACATAAGGTACATACTGTATAACTTTCTGCAATACCATTTAGAGCTATCACCCCACATCTATACTTGGTTTTGGGCAGAAGAACCACCAGCTGTTGGGACTTAGGGAATACTTGTCCTTGGTATCAAAAAAGACTGAGTTTCAACAGGTGCGACCTCAAAGCACATACCCACAATGGAGAAGTAGATATTCATCATTACTTAATATGCAAATTGTCCAAATTTGCATAATCAGCACTTCAGTTTGTACATCTCTGTCCAACCCACATGCGTACCAAATAACATGAAAATCTGTCGTTCCTTTCTTCAGTTATTCTCCTTGGAAGATTTTTACAAATACGCCATTGCAGTTCCAGTGACACATACCAGGGGGCCCAAAATTGACCTTGACCTTTCTCCTCCCAGCACCTACCCACATACCAAATATCATTACAATCCATCCTCACGTTCTTCAGTTATGGTGATTTTAAGCGTCCGGTGACACATACATACACACAGGATAACACAGACACACAAACGCCATGCAAAACAATATCCCCATGAAAAAGTCTTTTTTTTCATGGAGATAATTATATATTAGTTAATATTTCTCAATTTTACTCTAACTTACTAACTACTACTCGAATCTTCTGTATTTGCACATGAAATTATTCATTCACATGTCACATGTAAAAGTAAATTTGTGTAATTGATTGTTCTGGACCAGGTCTAATTAATCATTAGACTAGAATTATGCTCATGTCACAAAAAAACAAAAAGATTTATCATCATTACTTGGATTTACCAAATATACAGTTACTGTACATTCAAAGCTATCTATTTCAGCCTCTGACTATAAGTTTCTTGTTAATATATCGATAAACCAATTTTCATGATGGCGATGTTACCACTCGCTTATTGTAGCTACATGTAGGTAAGCAAGTGGTACCAAGCTTAATAGCAAGCATGAAGCAACAATATTTTTAGGCCATTTACCAGCTCAAACAATCAAACAGTAACAGCAAAATTTACCTTCAGATCTAGACGTCCTCACTAATGGGTTGGGGCTGCCCACAGTACTAGTCGATGCAATAAGATGCTGGGGCTTGATTCCTGTTGATTTCGGTTTTTCATTCAACTCTGTTGAAAAAGTGACATTTAGTAATTAATAGATTTTATGGCCATACAAATTTTTAAAGATTAATTTTGTGGATACCCAGTATTGATTTGCTGCTGACTATGGTTTCTTATAGACATTGACACAGCTGTCAGCCACAGTGACAAGGGAATCTTGGAGACATAAACATTCTGATAAGCTTAACAGGTCCTCATGTAATAAGCTGTTTAAGGTCTAACACTTAACAAAGCTTTTCAGAGTATATCATACTGTGTGAAGATCATTGTAAAGCAAATAAAGTTGCATTTGTTGTAATGGTTACACATCAGTGAACACATTAGTCAGGTTGCTCAGCAACAGGCACTTTCTACATCATCATTGGCACATAGACACTGTCGTACTGAAGAATTATGTTCCAGTCTTTCTTCAGAATCTGATAATGATTATTTATATATTTATTATTTAGATTTAATGCTCATACCAGGATATTCATCCTTCAGACTGTCCACAACTTGTTGTAGCTCTGCTTCTTTCAGGGCTTCCATCAGCACATGTATGGTGGCAGCGTTTCCCTCTCGCTTGTACCATTGTTGCAACAGCTCCATACAGCGGGACTTATCAGTCCGGTGTTGGGACTGGATGTCCTCTATGGCGAGTGTCTCAAACCCAAGACACCAAGCCAGGTCCTTCCAGTCTGAGCTCACCTTGTTCTTAATGAAGGTGAAATACCTCTTGACATCTGCAAATGAACATGCTTTTATTAATAAGTTAAAAATTGATAATGACAGTTACTGTTAGTAATACACATGATCATTGACAAGAATTTGCAGAATCATGACATTAGTTTGAAAACTAAGATTCATTCCTAAGATTGTTCCACGGAACTGTTTATTATAAGTGTTACTGTAACTTTGTTTAATTGAATCTGAACCGGGTCAAATTACACAAATGGTAGATAATTACACGTCTTGACTCTTGATTATAATAGTGAACACCCATGGGCAGATCATTAACTGCAAATTTGAAGTACATTGTACCTTTGTCTTCTAGTCCAGACTGCATTTCCTCCAGACTTAATTCTACTCTTTTGCCCACTGTATGCTTGGCAGTTTGTGGGTCCTCTGTTTGAGCTGCTGCCATGCCCAACACAGACTGTGTTCCTGGCCTCTGTTCTATCAGATCCTTCTGTGATGTTTTTTCTTTCTCTTTTAGTGTTAGGAGTTGGACTTGCTGTTCTGTCACTTGGTTGGACAGTGTTTTGCTTTCAATTATCAGTTCTTCAATTCTGGCATCTCTGGTTTTGTTAGTGTATTGTAGCAGCTGTTTCTCTTGCCTCAGTTCTGACAGAACCTTCTGTGATGTTTCATCTTTCTCTCTAAACTGTCTCACTTCATCACGAAGGTCTGGAATTTCTGCTACTTGGTTGGATAATTTTGTGTTTTCAGCTTTCAGTTCCTCAATTTCAGCTTCTATGGTTTTGTTAGTCTCCAGTAACTGCTGCATTTCCACCTTTTGCTCCAGGAGAATTTTCTGTGCTGTTTCATCCTTCTCTCTAAGCCTGGTTATCTCCCGTGTCAAACTGCTCACCATGGCTTCTGTTTCCTCTCTGGCTGTTCGCACCTGTCTGCGTATTGTCTCAAGTTGAACTTCCTTCTGCCTCACCTGTTGTTCTGATTCCTCCCTACAACTTCGCACGGCCTCTTGTACTTGCCTGAAGAAGACATCATCAGTACAAGACTGGTTTTCTCTGCTGACCCCTGCCAGGTCAAGGCCTGTCATGTCAGAATGGTCCACAGGCTTGCTGGGGGGTGGTAGGGCCAGCAGGCTGTCTGCAGAATTGGTACGGTCCAGTCCTGGAATAGATAATTTAAGTACTAATAAGTTAATGCCTTCGGGCATGAGTTTGCAAATGAAAATTTATATCTAATGTAGCTCATCAGTTTAACTATTACAATACTATATTTATCATAATAGTACATGTTCTACTGTGAAGAATCTTAAATGGCAATGGCTTTGATTTCTACACTGTCCATTTTCTTCTTGGCTGTCTTTCTTTGGATCCCACATACTGATGAGTCATTGTCTGAGGGATGTGCATGCAAGATCTGTATTGTCTAAGTCTGTTGATCAGAAGTTAAAATGGATTCTTACATGTTGATTGTGAATTAAATGTCTAGGGAATTTAATGGTATAATTGGTATATGGTATGACTGATTTAAAAAAACATTGTTACCTTTTGCAGCAGGTATGTTGAGGATGTAGACCAGGGCCCTTTTAAAGTCCTCTACATCGATGGTAGCCTTCACGATGATACTCTCAGCAGACAGCTGCCGTAAGGTTTCCTCACTTGCCAAACAGCTGTGCATCAGGTTGTCCAGTTCTCCACACTTGTACATGAACCAAAGTTTGCCTAGCCCCTCCCGGTCGGTACATCTCAGGTGGAACACAAGGCTGCCGGGTGTTACATCAGCAACCACTATGCCTGGTAGACTCTCCAGTTTCTTAACTGTTTCCACCACTTTAACCAGATCAGGGATGGTTTTTATTTCAGACTCTATTTGTTCCAGAATATCGCGAGTGTCAACTTTGGTAATATGAGTTTTGAACAGTGTCTCTTTGGCTGATGCCCATTGCCTTGCATCCTCTGGTGTTTTGACCGTGGGCTTTACCTGATCGACTATCCGTACCACTATACGCAATATAGGTGGCTTTCCTGGCAACAGAGATGTGCAAATCGAATTAATGTTGAAAGTAAATTTCTTTTAACAACAAAAAATATAACAATCAGTTGTCTACACTACAAAAAATGCCATTCTCGTTTTTTCTTGTTTTTTCTTTGTTGAAGAAAAGTTATCTTCCAGAAAGAAAATTATTCTGTGTGCAAGAATAAGAACGAATAAGGAAATGTCAGTGAGGACGTAAGGAATATAAACTTTTTCTTAGAATATTTTTCTCTGACCAAGTTGTTTTTTCTCACACATATGTGACTAAAACCCCGAAAGAAATTTTCTTGTTGTTATGATTCTTCTTTGGCACAGAATTTTTATCTAAGATATATAAATTTCAGAGGAAAATATTCTAAGAAAAAGTTTATATTTGTTACGTCCTCACTGACATTTCCTTATTTCTTCTGTCCTCAAGAATAAATTTCTTACACCTAGAATGAGTTTCTTGCACTAAGAGTGAGGTTCTTGAAATAGGAATACCTTTCTGTCCTCAAGAATGAATTTCTTACATCTAGAATGAGTTTCTTCCACTGAGAGCGAGGTTCTTGAAATAGGAATACCTTCTGTCCTCAAGAATGAATTTCTTACATCTAGAATGAGTTTCTTCCACTAAGCGCGAGGTTCTTGAAATAGGAATACCTTTCTGACCTCAAGAATGAATTTCTTACACCTAGAATGAGTTTCTTCCACTAAGAGCGAGGTTCTTGAAATAGGAATACCTTTCTGACCTCAAGAATGAATTTCTTACATCTAGAATGAGTTTCCTCCACTGAGAGTGAGGTTCTTGTAATAGGAATACCTTTCTGTCCTCAAGAATGAATTTATTACACCTAGAATGAGTTTCTTGCACTAAGAGTGAGGTTCTTGTTGTAGGAATACCTTTCTGACCTCAAGAATGAATTTATTACACCTAGAATGAGTTTCTTGCACTAAGAGTGAGGTTCTTGTTGTAGGAATACCTTTCTGTCCTCAAGAATGAATTCCTTAAACCTAGAAACAGTTTCTTGAATCAAGATGGAGGTCTTGAATCAAGAATACCATTTAATAAATCAATGATAATATAATTTAAACATGTTCCAATCATATTTATTATCATTGATCTAATTGTTTAATACACAGTTTGGGATTTTTCTTTCTAATGCCCATTCTTAACCAAGGATTGCAAAGATCAACCAGTTTGCAATACAATTGTTTCCATAAATGTTTCACATTTGATGCTGTGATAAAAGCACATTTTCTCTGTGCTCATACAAATAACTAATTGTCCTTCTAAAACTGTCAGTTCTGCAGTGTTGTAGCTGTCCTTCTTATAATCAATGACTTGTAATTGTTGAAAGATTTTCCAAACTTGAGACGGAGGCATCTTCTTTGGTCCAACAGGTTTCTAATTCTAGAAAAATACAAAAAAAAGATGACGATGACTGTCATATTCCTACATCGCCCCCCTCCCCCTTATACATGCATGGGGATGGGGGCTTGTGCATTTGCTTGAAAATGTTATACTTATACTTTTTTAGTACCTTGTAGGTATTACTGCACTTAACGTACATGTTCTGCAATTACTGGTTGGCTGTATCATGCAACCACAAACACAACAAAGGTTTCTAAGCCTAGAAAAACACACAAAGAGTTAGTGACTGTCATTTTCCTATATCGCCCCCCTCCCCCATATACATGCATGGGGGAGGGGGGGCTTGTGCATTTGCTTGAAAATGATATACCTCAACTTTTTTAGTACCTTTTAGGTATAACTGCACTAAACGTACATGCTCTGCAATTACTGGTTGGCTGTATCATGCAACCACAAACACAAAACTCAAAGAGTATCTACTTGGGAAATAAGTTATTTTCATGCAAGACAGGCTATAACATACCTGGAGTAATCTGTTGATGGTGTTGGCCTGAGGAAGCATTTTGGAACTTAAAACAAGTCATCTACGCTGTGTAGTGAGTCCCACATGATACCAAAAAGTGTCCTCACGAAACAAGCCACATCTTTCCCTATTATTGTAAGATCTAAACCGCACATCAGGCAAATACAGCTGGAGCCCAAACTCAACGGTCCACATTCAAACTCTCTTTACAGCAAAGGATGATGGGAGTATTAAATTAGCATAATTTACTTTCTCATTACAAGAAAAACAATAATTATCTTCTTGAGCTTTACAATGTTAAGAAAAGAAAGGAAATCATGCAAATTCGAACTTTCATTTTTAGATAACACAGAAAAGCAGGAAACATCTTTCTTTAACTTTGTGGAAAAGGAATTCGAACAGAAAAACACTTGGGAATTACTTGTTTTACAGTTTCTTGATTTTCTCATTTTTCTTAACTGTATTTGGTCAAGAAAATCCTTACATCTTAGATATACTAAGAATAGCAAGAATCATATTCCTCAGACTTCCTAAATCAAGAAAACAAGAAATGTCAAGAATGTTTTCCTAGTGAAATGAAAGTCTAAAGAAAAATTCATGTATGGCAAGAATAAAAATCTTAAGAGTAGATTCTGTAAAATACTCCATTTCACCAAACAAGAAGCAAATATTGTGTGAAGAATAAGGAAGAAAGATTGACTAGAATTTCTAGAATATTCTTGCTGATAAAATATCATACTAGAAATCCTCTCTTCACCTAAGAAAAACAAGAATAAAACTCTTAATGTAAGATTTAACGTACAAAGGTTTTGCGTAAGATTTCTTGATTTTCTTGAAATTCTTTATGGAAGAAAATCTTTCTCTCAATAAGAAAAAATAAGAAAACAAGAAAAATAAGAAACAGCATTTTTGGTAGTGTATTCACTTCATCATTATTCTGCAAACTGATTTATTTTAAATTAGTAATACATTTCACGTCAGCTTATTAAGCTATAGGGTTGTGTCAGTGACTACATTGCACTGCATGATTGGTCTCCGATCCTGACATATCCGGACAGGATCCGGAACTAAGATCCAAAAGAATCAGAACGGATCCAGGGCCGAATGGTACTTACTAGGGGTGGGTACCGGTACTGTGTACCGGTTCAAAACTGGTATTTCTTGCTGGACATTACAGAGTGTGGCCTCACCAACGTGGACCCGCTGGACAGAGCCGCTTGGAGGCGCTGTGTGAAGACTGGCCGACTATACTGCCTACCCCTGCGTCAGGGAACCCCGCAGCAGTATAATCTAATACTGGATACTACTACTACAGTATAACTACTACTGGTAAAAAAAAACGGTACGGAAAAAATCAGATTTGCTTGTTTTGTTACATCGATCTCCTGGCACACCTTGATGTGGAGGTCCCCCAACCTGCCCCAAAGGAAATGTAATACTTCTCAACTTCGCAGGTTAAAGCAGTTACATCTGCAATAAGGCCCCGGGCCGTATACATTCGGATTCTTCATCTAATCTTAGCTTCCAGATCCCGTCCGGATACGTCAGGGTCCGAGGCCATTCCGTGCAATGTAAAAATGATCTACAGTGTACATTACAATTTGTAAAAATGATCTACAACAGACATAAAAATGATCTACTATAATCACTGTCAGTGACAATATTACATCAAACAGTAATTAACTAATCCTTTACCCAAACAAGCATGCAAATGTGATGGGTTTTTTTGCATGTCTTTTCATTCATTTTATGTATATCAATGTTGTCAATGAGTTTATCAGCAGTACTCAAAAAGCTGAAAAATAATTGCACAAAATTTGTACATTCAAGTTGTCCAGTAATCTTTGGGTAACGTCCATTATTTTGATGAATCAGATACTTATTTCTTGGGTAAGTTGAAAAGTAACTAAAGGCTTTGAAAAATTGATGTTCCATTATTTTGTAAATTCCAAACTTAGCTTTGAAATTTACCTGTAGGTCTTTTTCTCCTCCTTTGTATTTGGCTGGTCACTGGAGGCATTGGCTTTTCATTCAACTCTGTTATGGAGGAAAAACACAATTGTTTTCAATTTCAAACTATTAAAAACAGTCAAGCTTGGTGGACAAAACCACCACAGCAACCAACTTGAAGATACATGACACTCTCAGTGGGTAGACAACTTGTATAAAGACAACAGTTACTGTTATACAGTTCATGAAGTTATGTCTTGATAAACAATTATATACTATTGCCCTATCCTGGGACTTAACATTGTGCTCCCCTCAATATCGGATTGTGGGTAAATCAGCTATCCTATACTAGTCATGGGGTTGAGAAATTGTACAACATTAGTAAGGAATCGAAGAATTTCTTTCGGTCTGTTAGAGTTTCTTTTGATAATCTCTCTACCCATTTAACGTCTTTTGTTCCCCATCATCTGGGGGTTAGACGTGCTTGCACATTGATGGGGAAGCCCCAGAACTCCTCATCAAGTGCAAGTCCTTTTTTGTAGCAAGAGGTTTTTACAATTATAATAATAAAACATTTAAGGTTCGTACCTGGATATTTGTCCTTTAGACTGTCCACAACATGTTGTAGCTCTGCATCTTTCAGGGCCTCCATCAGCACATGTATAGTGGCAGACTTTCCCTTGCGCTTGTGCCATTCCTGCAACAGCTCCATGCAGTGGGACTTGTCATCCCCAGGTTTGCCAGCGATGTTGTTGATGTCTGGTGTTCTAAACCCAAGACACCAAGCCAGGTCCTTCCAGTCTGTGCTTACTCTGTTCTTTATGAAGATGAAATAGTTTTCAACACCTGCAAAATAATGAATGTGTCATTTATTGATTAAACACATACCATTCAATATCAAGGCACCATCCCCTTTCATTTCGTTTATCAAACTCTACAATCATTATGAAGTAAACATGATTGTGATGATATTGTAATTATAGGCATTGATTTTTATGTGAGACTATCATTTGGCGCTCTGTGATAGTATGTCTCCTTATCCTTAGTGCTCTTACCCACAACAATCAACCCACGTATCCAAATTGAAATAAAACCCCAAACAAACGTTAGCTATTGAAGTATCTCAGAGTTATATGTAGGTATCTCACCTTGTGTAGACATGTTGCTTACTCTTCCATGGCAGGATTACAAATTGATGTTTTTTTTCTAATTGCTCTGAAAAAAAAAATTAGATTCTTATTTTTTTTACACAATGGTTTGAATCCTGTCATGTCACCGATCTTGTGCCCTTTTTGGAAAGGCACTTTACACAACAATCCTCTCTCCACCGTTGTATAAAATTGGGTACCTGACTTCATGACTTTGGTTGGGAAGGTAAAGGCGGTGGAAGGAGATAGGCACAGTGGATAACAACCTACTGCCCATACTGGTACTCAATAAGGCTATGGAACTTCATGTACCTTAAGTTTACCTTTTACCTACCTTTACTGTTTACAGCAAAAGTTCTATTTGGGAGACTCTGATCAAACGAAACACCTGTACACCAGGCAGGAAGTGTAACTTAAACACTTGGTTGGTCACAAACAAAAGTCTGTCTTGACACTGAAACACCTTATAAATGATTTTTTGTTGTAGTTTGACACAGTCACCTAGTTGTCAGTTGATGTCAGATGTAGACAGCTTACCTTTTCTCAAACTAAAGATTCTGAACTGTGCAAACTGTTCCCCTGACTGCTATCAGCTTAAACCATGGCCGTAGCGTCTCTGGTTTAAGGTCAAAGTGTATTAGAAGTGACACACTTGTTACAGCCTTTCTCATTGGTTATTTTTGCCATCATGACAGTTGTTTACTTTTGAAAGTTTTGATGGCTACAAAACTTACATGATACTTTTCCATACCTGAAAGGCTAAGCTGCCATAAAGCTGCCAAAATGCATCAAATAATTAATCGAATGACTTCAGAATCTGTTTTGTGACAATGAGACCCTCTACAGGTTGCACCAATCACAGACCCCCTTACTGAACACCTGTGAAGGGTCCATTACACCTGATAGGTGTGAACACACCTGCAGAACACAACACATTGAGGTGGTGCAGGCTCAAAGTTCACAGGTGTTGCGGTAAAAACATGCTTTTAAACTTGGTGTTTATACTATCATAATGTTACCCTAACAAGATCTTTTCTATAAAAAGGGCAGAAGAACTAAGACCAAGTAAAATGTGTGGTTCTAAGAAGTGGTTTCATCCAGGTGCCTGGTGTACATGGCTGCTGCCTTTGAAGGCATGAAAACAAAAACATTTGTGTACATTGTAACGTTACCTAACTTGCTCCAGGGCTTTGTTCCCATTGTTCAAGGCTAGAGCTGTGTACCTAAACAAGTTTTAGGTACAGGTACAGGTACACTGGTTTAGGTACAGGTCTGGACCTAGTTCTGTTTTGTGACAATTATTTTAAAACAAATGTTCTTTTAATTACCAATCATAGACCCCATTTACTGGACACCCATGTTTGATTGATTACACCTGAATGTATGAATGCACCTGCAAACTGTAGAACACAGCATGTGATGCACTGGCAAAACTCACAGGCCTCATGGTCCAAGTCCAAATGTATTAACTGTTGTAAAATTGGTGTTTATATTATAATGATTTTGGGAAAAGGCACTTAACACGACTTTCCTTACTCCATTCAAGTTTAAAAACAGGTACATTGGTCATGACACCAGCAATAGCTGCCTGTGTCCCACATGTATTGCACTGTTGCAATTCTAATAAAATCAAATAATATGATTGATTTTACATCATTTAAATATTGATTCCTTTGGCATATTATTCACCAACAGAATGAAGCAAAAAAGATAACTGTACCATGAATTCCTTTGCACTTCACCTTCAAGCCTGATGACTTCTTTTATTCTTATATTCAAGTACAAAATTCCTTTTTTCCAGGTGATTGTAGAAATTACAAAACACTAAAAGCACCATTTTGTTTTAAGTGTTCATTTATTACAAAAGTGCAGGTTGATGACAACAAATTGGCCAGAAAATACAATATAACATTTTACTTGCAAGGATATATTTTGAAAACTGCCAGATGTTTTACAACTTTTCGGTAGCATCCGCTACCTTTCCTCAGTGCTAGCAAGTACGGTCAGTAAACTATAATCATGTTTTGTACAATATAAGAGAATGGTACCATGATCTTAGTTTCTGGAAAATCATCATGTCCTATTAAATATATACAATGTAGATGTTACAGCACTTATAATATAATGTCGCCACATGAAATATCTATTAGTAAACAGTTTGATATTTCTGTGTTCACAGAGACTGTGTTCCGGAAACTGCTGGATGAGACCCTCTAGTCGTCGCAGTCAGATGCGGGGTCGTCCGTGCTGGGCGGGTCGTAGTGCTTGAAGCGGAAAACGATGACATCACCATCAAACACACTGATCAGGTCCACACCTGGAGCACACAAGGAGTAGGATTAGGGTTGACTGTAAAGTTCGCTTGTACTTTATTGAATTTCTACAGGAGAAATTGTTACAATAGGCAGGCACTTTTCTACCTCCGTGTACATGTGGACACGTACCACAGAATGATACAACACTGAAATTGACACATGACAGTCACTGTAAAGTATGGGGAGGGGCACTTTGTTTGGAGGTATGTACATTGTGTGTATGATTGATTTATGTTTTTTTTTGGATCTTAAGTACAATGTAGCTTTGATAATAGCACCTTGGTTGCTGTTCTGTGAAATGAAAGTAAGATATTTTATGTCTGGCACCAAACCTGAGAATGAACTGTACATATGACAAATTAACACTTGATTTAATTTCTTGCTATTTTGTGTAGTTAGCAAAGTGAAAATACATTTTTTGTAATAAAAATACAAATTGATATCAAACCATGCAGTGTGCAGTCTCTGTTATAAAGTTCATCATCAGTGAAGGATCTTAATGTGCTATAAGGTGCAAAAAAGGTTCAACTATATAGCCTTCAGACTTACCACGGTCAAACCTGACTTTCCTCCTGTTCTCGAAGCGCCAGAAGGTCCTGTCGTCCACGTTGGCCGCCACACCGTTGATAGATGTGATCATGTGGGACGACTGACTGCCATAGTACTCTGCCTGGAATCTGGGGAGGGAAATTACAGCAAACTAGGAGTAGGAGTTCCATGGCCCCATACTTCCATCAAGTAATCTTGTCTCATCATAAAAGAATACACAAAGAAGTATTTTTATTAGCAGAATTTATGTGAATTCATTATCTCCATTTTCCAAATCACATATCTTGCATAATCCCCCTTCAGGAAGCCATTGTAGCATTATGCAAATGATGTAAAAGTTAACATAATCCATGCCTGATGGCATTAACCTTTGTCTAGTAGATACAATGTGCCACTACAGTAACTGTGAATATGCTATCATTTACCACAATTTCAGCAAGAGATGGAAACTGAGGGCTGCACTGGATATAGGAGGTTCTTTGTACACAACCAGGTATAGTTCTCACCTGCTAACGTTTCGATGTCTATCAGACACCTTCGTCAGAGCTTCTGACTGGAGTGCTGTTTCTCACCGCTATGAGTAGCCAATGTAGGTGGCGCTTTTGCGGCTAGAACGTAATCCCAAATGCGGCTGAGTTTGTATCCCCCCTCGTCTCGGTTCATTAGCAGGTTAACAGGTGAGAACTATACCTGGTTGTGTACAAAGAACCTCCTATATTCTACCAACCTGATGAAATTATTTTCGGAAGATGAGGGCTGCACTGATCATGATAAAAAAAACTTGAATCTTTGACCCAGAAAGTGTACAGATGTGAAAGCCAATGTACAGACTTTCCCCAGCATTATTTTCTTAATCAGAGTCGCATCAGATTAAAGTAACGTGGCCTTGTTGCATGAATTCAAAGACTACTGTTCGAACACAAGTCATTGTTAGGCTGCACCAAGTAATTTTTATGGATGACGTCCTTTGGAGACCCTAAATCTAATGCAAGAGCGCGAAAAAACAACAAGAAGGGCCGAAAAAACAAGATGCCTAGATTTGAAATATAATAGTCGACGACACGTTAGGACACAAATTGAATGAGAGAACAGTATAACAACTAACGATTATTTTATTCATCATGAAAACAGCAATAATTTGAATAAATCACTTGAAATTGAACAGCAGTTGTTGTCCTGCCCTGTTTCTTTCCATATCCCATTGATTTGCGGCACTGTCGTAACTCTTTGGCCATAGTTACAGGAAGCGGAATTTCTTGGTTTTTTTCCAGAAACTGACCAAAATCAATGCGCGCACGGACGTCATCCATAAAAATTACTTGGTGCAGCCTTACAGAGACTCACGTGAAGTTTGGGTTGTCAGCTGACGCCTGCAGTAGCAGGGTATAGACGGAGCTGCCCGGTGGGACGGACACGGAAATCTGGTTCGGCTGGAATGTCGGGTCAAGGTCATTCCTCACCTTCAAGGTCACTGTTGCCAAGCCTGTGCCTGATTATGAGAAGAGGACATTGTGAAGAAACAAAAGATATACTTTTGGTGACGGAATTGAAAAAAATTGATACCAATCAATGACTTTGGGGTGTAATGGTGCATGTGACATTGTCCCTCTCTGTTCTGAAGCCCTTGGGCCACACAACTGTGTGCAGTCACTACATCAAGGGCCTACCTAGCACACTCATAGTGTAGTGTGTGTTCCACTCCCATGGTCTTTCCAAAACGTAAAGAAAGCCATTTTCAAAGTCTTTGGTTTGACTCGGCCGGGGATCAAACTCAACATGTAACAAAATATAGATGCCCTAAGTCTTGACAAATGATGTTAGACAGGGCAATATGGAGTGATGTATGTACTTGTTTAGTCCCGGCCGATGACCGATAGAAAGGTAGAAGTCTTGTAACTTGGAGTTAGAAGAAAGAAATCACTGCCTCTGAAGCATGGCCAAAATGTCCATCCCAAGGTTGGCCAATGGCAGAAAAGGATTGCCCAGAAACGGATTGAATCCGGATTACTACTAGTCAGATTCAATCCGGATAGCAATCATCCTGATTAAATTCGGGTTGCAATAATCCGGATTAATTACATATTGTGGTAATCCAGATCGATACCTGATTGCATTTTATATAGACTGTATGGGGCTGTTTAGCCATAGTCGATGCTGTAGGGCTGTTGTGAATTCGGATTTTACCATGGTCAATACTGACCGATGGAGGCCATATATATAGAGACTGTGTGAGTGTTTACTTTGGGCTTTGGGTAAGCACTAGGCCCTTCCCCACCTCCTTGGCTGTACAAGACGACCACGCCCTCTAAGTCTTCCTCTTGAGATGTCGGCCGATTCTCAAGTATGGCGTCTAGCTCCTTGTAGAATGGGCATTTAAACGTCCTTGTCCCGTTCTGGTTGTGTTCCTTCGCCTTCCAGTACTTCGTCTTCATGTTCTTGACCTTCATCCGGCACTGGTGGGCCGTCTTGTTGAACCCTCGCGACGCCAGCTTGACGGCGATGTCCTGATACACCTCCAGGTTACGGTACGACCCGCAGAGCTTCTTCTGCGTCTCCCGGTTACCGTACAGGGACAGGAGGTGCTTCACCTCCTCCGTGGTCCACACACTGAACTTGGCCATCGCAAATATAAAGTTCTTCCTTGTACCTAGAGCCTAGAGCTCAATCAAGTGGTAGCAACACAGCTTGGCCTCCTGGTCATAATTAGTTGGTAACTGGGAGACCCCGGTTCGAATCCAGGAAGGGTTAATACTTGTGGCCACTTGTCGGGACTGCACCTTTCTTTCGGAAGAGACGTAAAATAAAATCAGGGGGTCCTGTGTTCGATCGAGGATGTGCCTTGAGTACGTTACAACAGCCTCTTATTCCCTGGCACCTATAGTAAAAACTAATACGATAGGGCGAATTAGAAGAAAAAAAAGCACGGCTTTTGCACACGACCCGACGGATGAAAGTGAAAGTGACCCGCGAACCCGGAAGTATGACGTCATCATCCCAGCGCTGCCGGGATTGAATGCAGGCGTGCACCGAATCCGGATTAGTCCGGCTTGAATCTAGCTTAACTCGGCTTAGATCCGAGAAGATGTAGAACAAGTGAATCTGCATATTCGGCTCGTTTAAAGTCAGCCAAGGGGTAACGCCAAAATCCATACGTAACGTTCTCAACACATTTCCTTACTAGGCCAATTAGAAGAGGGTCTGCATGCCCTTTTTCGTGAAGCGTTACGAGCGATTTTAATTCACCGTTAATCGTTACCGGCCGCCCTGAATTTACCGTTAAGCGTTATCGGTATATTAATCGTGAAGCGTTACTGGTCGTTTTAATTCCTCGTTAAGCGTTATTTGTCATCCTGAATGCAACGTTAAGTGTTATTACGTAATTCCTCGTTACGCAGGAAAACGCATTTCAGTGGGTCAAGATTTCAAAATTTTCTCCAGGAAGCAAACGGCTCCTGCGAAGATATCTCGGTAGGGCATAAAATTTCAAGCTGAAACACTTCAATTTTTCACTCTACTAGCAAAGTTTTCGCCTCAAAATTCAGGAAATTAAGCATTTCGCGGTTCAGGATTTTAAGATTTTCCCCGGCCACGGTGCATGCCGGGCCTCCGTCGAAAAATATTGACAGGAGGGCGTCGACCCCAAAAACTCAAAGCTGAAACTCATCTGTATTTTTTCACAAACAGAGATATCATTACCAGTAATATTTGCCCATCGAAATGCAAGGAATAGCGTTTCAGGGTGTCAAGAATTCACACCGGGGAGCATGTCGCAGCTAGCTCCGGCGAGGTCTGGAGGGCGTGACGCCTCTCAAAAATCAACCTGAAACTCTTCTGTATTTTTTTTTTCAAATAGAGATGTCATAAAACTTAGCTTACTCTTCAGCAAAATCCCCCCTCAGAATGCAGGGAATAGCATTTCAGAGGGTCAAGATTTCAAAATTTTCGTCGCGCCTTCGGCGCTCGTCATCGTGATCAGGAAATTTCCTGTCGCCGCCGAATTTAAAGGGTTCGGAGCAGGCTTGCGAGAATGGCATAGCGTAGTAGATCTCTTGCCACATGATAAGGACGACTAGTGGCAAAAAAACGTCGTCTTCAGGGGTATCTCATGTTCTAAAAATGCTGAATTTACCGTTAAGCGTTATCGACCGGCCTGAATTTACCGTTAAGCGTTATCGGCTGGCCTGAATTTACCGTTAAGCGTTGCCAGGACCCCCCCATGCAGACCCTCTTAGAAATCTCCAAGCAGATGTAGGTTTTTTTTTTTTTACAGGTGGGTCTGTGCGTCTTTCCAATCGCCCTAGAGGTGCGGTCGAAGACAGAAAACCGTCGAACGTTAGAAAGATGTACACGATGCCACAAAAACAGAATGAGATGAGAAACAAGCCTCCTTGCGAATTTTTTTTTTTGGGGGGGGGCGGTCATGCGTTCATGATGATGATGCGTTCAGCAGAGAGTCATTGAAACCATCCTGGCCTTGGAGGAGAGTAATGGAAAAAGCTTTTGTGGTGTCATTCAGATCCTTGGAACCCGCACCCTCACGGTACCAATGTCCCCCAGTTAAATGCACTCCTGTATATCTAAACTGTGCATACCTGGGGCGGGGGGGGGGGGGGTGCTGCAGTAGAGGTCTCTTAAGCCGACCGTTTTGTAAAGTGAGTCATATGCCCCGGTGGATTAATGTTACATCCTCACGTGTCCTATCTTTTGCGGGTCCCGGAAAATACAATCTATCGTGTGTATATTCACGGTAAAAAAAGACGACTAGCATATTATGGTACATGTGTTCATGTGTTAACCTCGTTAGTTGCTCAAGATCAAAACAAGAGTTGTTTTTTTTTAGATACAATAACGTTCCTTTTGAACTCTAACTGCGCAATGTGATAATGCAAAGCCCAAAGTCGAAATACATTGACTTGTTGATCCTTCAAAGTCCGACAATATATATACGAGCTCGAGCCTTCATCAATCGATCCGACCCGCCCTTTCTGCGACCGTCGGATTGATTGAGCTGTTGACGGATCCTTCATTTGAACTTCAACACCGTTACGTTTACCACGTCACGTAGTCTGGGTGTGGCCAAACAGTGTGAGAACAATAATCTCCAAGTAAAAAATGGCATCGGTCGGGGATTGATTTTTTTGCTGGCATTTTTGCGCTTTTACGGCTACCTGTAACGGTGCGCACTACGGTAGAGGGAGGGTAGCAGGAAGAAGTCTCGCAACATCAGAGATAGCCCCCAAAGCGTAGTAATTGCCGCAAAATAACCCTGACCGATTCATATGGCTGGAGATTACAGAATAGACCAACCACAGACTGACCTTGTATAGAAACAGTTTCTCCATGTACGCTAAATCTAATGGAGAAACTAAGTACTGGTAGGAGGATGAATGTTCACCGTCAACTTGACGTTTAGCAAACAGCTGCTTTTTGGTTTCACCGGCCATTGTTCAGCGGTATAACGTTTGACAGGTTGTTTTTGTAGAGTCAAATTTCTCATGGCGTTTTTTCTTCTGGGTCTCCTTTCGCGTTCTCCCCTTTCCATTCCTCTCTTAGTCTTGAGCTCGCATGCAGCCATGCTCAGGGCTTCCTTGAGTGATGTATATATACATATGCATCTTGCACGGCAGTTTGATAAGGTTTTGTGCATCTACAAATTAGCAGATTTTGACGAAGAACGGCATCCATATTAGACCTCTTGACAGCTCAGCGAGCTTGTGTGTCCAACCGACGTACCATATCGGGAGTTTATTTCACATCCTTGCACCAACCCACACACCTAGGCCTAGCAAGTTCTGGACTTAGACTCTAGCTAGTTCTACTAGAACACGATAGTATACTGCTAATGCGATGACTTATCATAACACGAGTAGCTAATCAACAACCGTTGTGATATATCAGATATAGAGAACGAACACACCCTAATCCTAAGCCACCTGCCTGAATAAGTGCTAGTATAAGCTTGGTCTCTACAAGAACACAGCTGACAATCGACTTGCTAAACCCAACACTCTTACCTGCCATGTTTTTCGGTTGAAGAGCAGTTGTCGCGAAATTGTAACCCAAGACAGAACTTTTTTCAAAGCAGAGTGTGGTGGTTCTGTCCACAACCACTGCGCGAAAGGGGGTCATTTCCGGGCGTTTCAATACTATGAAAATTCCCGAAATCATCACGTTTCCGACAATATCAAGAAATTTCCTGATATAGATATGCTATGTATACGGAGAAATATCTATGATTGGAAACGGGAACAAAATTGCACTCGGCGTATCCAGTCCGGGATATGCAACGTTTTATTTCCTGAATATTTTCCGAAAATACCGAGTTTCCGGTAGCACATACGGATTTTTTCTACTACGGACAGTCTGTATATACGGATAAATTTCTATGATTGGAAACGGGAACAAAATTGCACTCGGCGTATCCAGTCAGGGATATGCAACGTTTTATTTCCTGAATATTTTCCGAAAATACCGAGTTTCCGGTAGCACATACGGATTTGTTCTGCTACGGACAGCCTGCATATACGGATAAATTTCTATGATTGGAAACGGGAACAAAATTGCACTCGGCGTATCCAGTCCGGGATATGTAACGTTTTATTTCCTGAATATTTTCCGAAAATACCGAGTTTCCGGTAGCACATACGGATTTTTTCTGCTACGGACAGCCTGTATATACGGATAAATTTTTATGATTGGAAACGGGAACAAATTTGCACTCGGCGTATCCGAATTCGGATATTCAACACTTTAGTTTCCGAATAGTATACCCTACTATTCCGAGTTTTCCTCAACGTATACGGAGTTGTTTTACGACGGACAGCCAGTGTGTACGGATAAATATCTATGATTGGAAACGGGAACAAATTTCCACTCGGCGTATCCGGACTCAGATATGCTACAGTTTAGTTTCCGAATATTACCCTGAAATGCGACACGTCTGTAACACCGAACATGCTACATTTCAGGCAGTTCTGCGTCCGCAATGTAACCAGGAGGCATTTGGAGTTATTGCGCTCCTGAAATCATATATGAATAGAACATATATACATGACAAAGAAAAGAACAGTAACAAGAATACTTAAATGACAAACTCTGTAATTGTTTAACTCCTATATACAACATTTCTGGACTGTTTTATGGTTCAAGTTGGGCACATAAATTTTGGTATCGGCAGATATTCAACAGCAGAAATAGATCTATAACTTACTGCACAGAAAAACACCTCTTGAACATTCTTGATTGCTCAATACATGTACACAACATTGCTGTTATAAGACCTGGGAATCAAGGTAAAAGTTAAGAATATATACAAGTAAGGTCAATACACAAATAGATGATATAATACATACATGTACGTACATATGAGGTCAATATTCTGAATGAGTTCAAATTGAAAAGGAATCATACCAATCTCTTACTCCGTAGATTCAATGAATATAGAATGTACGCAAAGTGATCTTATAACAATTATAGCTTCTTCTGTAACTTTTATAATTACATCAGAGTATGAATCATACAAATTCTGTAAAGGGATGTATACGTAGTATATATATGAACATTTACAATGTGTTTTCGTATCATTCTACTCGTTCTGGGTGTTTTACGGCACACCCGCAACAGTAGTACGGTACGGAATTATTAACTTCGTTAGGCACCAGGTCTAACATGATATCCGTGACACGTAAAGGAAGGTTCTCATACAAATAGTACTGATTCTCAAACATACCGGTGTAACTAACAGACATATCTATATTCCAAATTGGGGGTGCGGAAGTCACACAGGTTGATTCGCTGCACAGGTGTTGCTGCACTGGAACTGTCTTTATAAACCCCGATATACTCAGCGGAAGATGCTGAAAAATAATCGCGACTAGAATAAGTTAAATGTAGAGACGGAGCTAGATCTACTACCTGAAATAAGCACCCTCCTTCTAAAAAAATCACACAGTGAAGGGTATCAAATCAAATAACTATAGCAAAAGGTAAAGTGAACAAAGTCAGGCCAAGAAAAAGATGTAAAAAGGAGTGTTTCAACCCTCCCAAAACCTGCTAACTCTAACTTTTTCTTTTGGTCGACTGCTCGTGAAACACAAAATCGATAAACTTTGCGATCAATTGAGTAAAGAAACACTGAAACAACAAGGGACATATGGATAAAACACAAGTACAACGGACTTATTTATGGACAGTACGCATGCATTGCTGGAGTATTTCAACCTCAGAGAATCCGTTAAACTTTGAATATGAAAAAAAGGTGTTCGGTGATAGGAACGCCTACCCATGGATTTCGGAATACCATCAGAAAAAATGTAATATTAACGGACAACAAATATTCTAAGATAATTTTCCGGGCAAGCAAATGATGTGTCGAAATATTTCAGAAAATGCTGTGTCGAAATTCCTGTTTGGAAACGGTCCAGATACGCGACATGTGTAACCTTCAGATTTGCCTGGAAATCTACCCTTCCCGTACATTGAACGAATATGTTACATATACGGCATACTGGTATTTCCGGATATGAGGGCAAGTAGAGAGAACCACATAAATAAACTTCGTATACATAAAGGTACATGACACGTATACGGAAGAATCAGGTGTACTGCATTTGCCTAGG
Source organism: Branchiostoma lanceolatum (assembly GCF_035083965.1). Lineage (NCBI taxonomy): Eukaryota > Metazoa > Chordata > Leptocardii > Amphioxiformes > Branchiostomatidae > Branchiostoma > Branchiostoma lanceolatum. Next base: position 1,628,902 of record NC_089729.1, on the reverse strand, counting down.
GCTGAGTATCAGTATATTCGGAATATTCTAATCATTTTGTCAGGTACTTTTCTGTATTCACGTTACAGCATGGATTTCTGTTGTATTTCAACCCCTGATATCTCCGTACACAGAAAGAAACACGTATTCGGAGTAAAGAAATGACCATATATAGTATCCGGGAAAATTATGATCACTGATATTTCCGTATACCTGCCTTATCACGTGGCACACATGTTTTCTGTTACGGGCAGATAGGAATTCGAAGCCTGCCTGTGGGTGGCCTGTTGTGTTGCACAAAACTTGGAGCTTAAAAACAATGTCTGTGAAACTCTCCTAGCTTCAAATTGACACACTAGGGAGAAATAACTAATTTCTGATGTAGGTATTAGTTTAACACGTCACCAAACAGTGGATAATGGAATTCGAAGTTACCGTGTTCTCGGCTTGTACATGCTTGTCCATCGTCTGAGGTCACTGCACCCTGACCCCGTCCTCGCTCCATCCACTTCGGTCCCGACTCCCGAGTTCATGCAGGTCATTTCTCGTCATCCCAGTTCAGAAAAGAAGAATCTTACAGTGTAATCCGTCAGATCATATCGAGAATATGAGGACTTGAACTCCGGCAGATACCCGAGCATCGGCACACCCCGGTTTCCTCTTACCGTTAAGTTCCGCGCTCACATTCCAGGCATGCGTGGTAGACATACACTACTATACAAACGGACCAATTAGAAATCAGGCATGCTAGGGTCCATCTGGTGGCCCGGATGTACACATACCAGAGCGTTTCTTGGCACAATGTTAAAGACCCACTATGTAGTTTTAGGCCAATACAGAAAGTAGATTTTCCTACTGTTTCTTTGCATAGCAAGCTTTATCAACTCTATAGAATTGCTTACCGATATTCAGGAAGGGAGGTTACAACATTACTGCACCATACAAACAACTTTGAAAAAAACTGTTATCCTCCATCCAAAACAACACACAGTGTGAAACTAACACATGGCCACACATGGCTTCTGTACTTCTTATCAGGCTGATCGCCCAGTGGGGTGCCTGTTTACAGTTCACCAGTTTCTGTAAAAAATCATCCTTACCAGAGTTCTTGCAGTTTTGAAGGGAAAATAACCACACTTTATTGATACCCTTCAAAGTAGACTCTCTATAGTCTCTAGAATAAATTAATAGTTGTATTCTACCCTCTTGGAAAAAGATATGAGTGTTTCCAAAGAAAAAGAGCTTCATAACATCTGGCAGTCTAAAGTGTGCCTAAGTGATTAGACCACCATGGGGGTCCTCCAGTGCACTGGGATGCTGTTGTTTATCTACTACTGAGGTGGTGTCCGGGAGCTTTTGTTTTGTTTTTGTACAGTTCACAACACCCAAAATAGACGAAATAATGAAGAAAATATGCTGAAAAGGGGTTGTACATGTCAGTGCCTGCTATTAACATTAAGATTTGTTCACAAGAATATTTTCAATTTTTGGGCCAAAATCCTACATAGTGGGTCTTTAAGACAGGCAAGCCGGTATTAACACAGAACTGTGCTGGAAGGGTGCCGTTATATATTTCTAGGGCAGGCTACATGCTTGTAGACACGTATACAAGCATTACCAATGAATTCACATCATGCAGTAGCAATATTTGAATATTGCAGGTATATGTTGTATTTCAATTTTGAAGTTTAGCATAATACACTCTTGTAATATTTTCTAAGATTTTAAAAACTACCAAAAACCCAAAATTGTATATTTGCTGATTGATTTGATTGATATGCATAGAGGCAAAAAAGCTCCTCCTAGAGGCATAAGATATTATTGTACCAACCGTATCCTGATCGTGATACGTACGAACACGTCCGGAAATCTAAGTGGCCCACAATCCACCTCTGCTATGAATTGTCATTTCCGACTTATTTCCGGACAATTGATTCTGTTCAATTTCGGAGTCCGGAACGCCTTCAGAAAATATGCTACGTATACGGATTTCAGATATTTCCCGCAAACGAACATGGCACGTATTCGGAAGAATCAGGAGCACTTGCTTTGCTTTAACAAAGATAGCAACTTTTTCGGAGTCAATATATTCTCGGATATGTAGCGTGTTTTGACATAGTCATGACACAGCATGGATTGCTGAAGTATCTTAACAGATGTCTCCGTATGTGTAAAGAACACGTATCCGGAGTCACAAAACGCCCATGTACAGTATCCGCAAATATCATATGTCGAATTTTTCTGCATACGCAATCAAACAATTCCTGATTGAAAATATTTCCGTAAATGTTATGTATCGACAAAATGTCCGGAAACGCTCAGCCTACTACGTGGCATGTCCAATAATGTGTCAAACTCATGATTTGTCCGTATACATGTATCCAAAGAATTCGGAAAAGTCATATTTATCCGGATTTGCTAGGAAACATTTCTTGACAAAAAATATGTCCGAATATGTTAGTGGTCGAAAAAGTACTTGCAAATGGTTTGTATATTTGACATGCCCAGTGATGTGTCAAACTTTGGATTTGTCCGGAAATACTATTTGAATGGATAACAACATTTTCGGAGTCAATATATTCACGGATATCTGACCTTTCACGACAGAGTCAGAATACAACATGGATTGCCGGAGTATCGTAACAATGAATATCTCCGTATACATACAGAAACACATATCTGGAGTTAGGATACGACCCTAAACAGTATCCAGGAAAATAAAATGTTGTATTTTTCCGGATTTGCTTGCAAAAATATATTGAATCAAAATATTTCCGAATATGTTAGGTATCGATTTGAGTACTTGGAAACGGTCCGAATATGTGACATGCCCAGTGATGTGTCAATTTCGCATTTGTCCGGAAATGGACCCCTTTCGCGCAGTGAACAGAGCGGGGCCTTGGCTGATTTCGGTAAACAGGTTGAGACTACTTTCACTTTTGACGAACAAAAGATTGCCGTGTGCACGCGCGTACGACGGTGCGTCATTGGTAAGTTTCGACGGTGACAGAAATAGAGCTTGTTGTCAGCGTTTCGTGTTGCTGATTCAGTTTATATATATATACGATAACAAAGGTTGACCGTACAAAGTTCGTAACTGTCTAAAATATCCACAGTTCAATGAAATCGTCGACTTTCAGACAACCTTTCTTTTTACATTATGTTTGTCGTTGCTATATTTTCCTAAAAAGGTGTCGAATTTTTTTCCCAAAAAAGTTAAGAATATCAATATTATTCTAAGTTGTATGATACGACACCTGGAAATAGATTCATCGTAGAAATAGCTTTTCGCTCTGAAATTAAAATGGATTGTAACTCTGCTTCGCTGAAGGATCCGTTCTGCACTTTGAATAAATATCGCAGGGCGGCGTTTCTGCACGGTCCCATGTTGGGAAGGTACACAATGACGTCATGAACATGGCGGCGGAACGGACCCGTCTGGATACGCTTGTTTGTTCGGTTTGATGTTGTCGCGTTTTCCGGCTGTTTCCGCTCTGATGTAGGTGAGTAAACCAGTCAGACGTGTTTGTACATAAACTCTAAGTAACAGATTTGACCACAGTTGACTCTAAACTGTCGATATTTATGATGTAGTGCTACGCGGTGTCTAACAGGTGACGAAACCGCTGTTCAGTTTTGTTTGTGAAATATGTTCAACTGAAAACCTGTCAACGTTTTCTCACGAAACTACCGGGGTTAGACGGGATCTGGAAACGTTTGAGGCGTTTTCTTAACATCGAAAGATACAATCTACCATTACTAGACACTTAGATGTGGACTGCAAGTCTGCAACTGATATAATCATAATTTGGACGTTTGTTTTTGAGGGAACCCAAAAATTATGACATCCTTCATAGGTTGCCCCCCTCCCCAAAAATTATAAAACATACGCAAGGGGCATGTATGTAGTGACAACTGAACCTTTATTACAACTACTCACAGTCTACATCTCTGGGCTTCTAAAGCTATTAGCGTTATTTTCCCGCGGGATTGCGAGGCTTTGGTGTTGCCATGCAACGAAAACGACGTGCTGCCAGTACTGCACAAACGGCTAGGAAATTGCCCCCAATGCTTCTTATTAGAATCACGTATCATGAACATTTTGCACAAGTCTGACTAACCGGAATGACAGATCTTCTTTATGATAAATTCTGGAAGACATCATCGAGAATTTGAGTTTAAGTGAGGGAAATGTAAGATGTCTATCTAGATTTATTTTTGTACACTAGCTTTAATAATGATACTTGTCTACTTTGAAATGTATGGCTTTTTGTCAATTTCCCTAGATTACCATTGTCTGCCCAATTGATAAATCTCCACATTGAAAATTAAAACTATTTCAATTTGACTGCTACCACAAGTGCCAGTGTACCACTAGATAATCTGACAATAGATATTTTCTCCTCTATTTACAGAGTGGCAGCTGATTGTGTGTTGAACCTCACCCGTACCGTCACCCTCCCGCAGTTCCGATGTTTCCCCCGTACGACATCTTTGCCCGTACGCTGTCCCACACTCTCGCCGTGCTCTTCAACTTCGCCTGGAAATGCCGCTTTCGCCTCCCAGTCTTCCTCACCACGCTTTTCCTCGCGTTCGACATCCGTCTGCGACTTGAGATCAACCTGAACCGGTAGATCCATGAGGAAGAAGAAAATTCCCCTTCTAATATTCTATCCTGATTGCTAACGCTGTGCAATTCTTTGTGTACTTTGCTATAAACTTGACTTGCAAAGTTGCTCCAACCAAGAAGAAAATACAAATTAGATTCTCTATCGCCTGCGTCTCAAGATAAATATGTACCAGTAGATTCATGAAGAAGAAGAAATCCCCCTCCTATCCTGATCGCTTGCTGTGCAGTTCTTTCCACTATTCTAATTTCTATGAACTACTCGTAAAAGACTTGACTTCCTAATTAATGCCAATCAGAAGAAGACAGCTTCTCTGTCATGTGTGTAATTTTGCTACATAACATCTAAACTATTGAGAAAGCGAGTTGCTACCACTAGTACTGCTAACAAAAAAGTTTTTCTTACAGCCTGAAATCATCTTCATTTCATTCTTTTGCTTTAGCAAATCTTACCCTGCAGTCTTGCCTTGAGCCCTTGTGAAAAGCTAGAAAAAAATTGGTCTTCAACATTAATGAAAAGTCTTAAGAGAGAGAAGACAATATCTAGCGAAAGTTCAATGACTGATCTTTCCTGAAACTGCTTGGTGCCTCTTATTGGTAAAAATTGTGACTCTCTAACTTCAAGAAATAGATTTTACAAGACAACTTTTTGCTGGATAGCAGTTACCTTGAGCTGCATGACCAAGCTTCAAATTTAAAACTGACTGAACTCATCAAAAGGTGTGCTGATTTTGGAGATAAAAAGAAAATATGGCTCGCAGCGTGAAGGACCTCCGCGAGTTGATCTGCCTGTCACGTCTGACGATTCGCGACAGCGATGAGGAAATGGATTTCAGCGATACCGACGCCGACTTCGGAAACTTGAGAACTTCTTCCTCCTTGGAGAATGGAGACGTCTTACAGTACGGGGCGGGGAAGGAGGTCGGTGGAACTTCCATCTTAGCACCCCGCAAGGCTGCTTCAGTAGACGAACTCATCGAGCCACACGTGAATCTGAGAAGGAGTAAGAAAGCGCCGCTGCCGCCCGTCGGTATTGGTTCACGTCCATCCTCAAGCGCCAGCTCCGGAAGCGATACCGCTCCGGACGTGCACTCTGTGGGGCATGATGGGAACTTTGATGGGATTCTGGGATACATGGACGAAGCAGTGATTGCTGATTGGTTGATGAGGACTAATACGATGGTGGAGGAGCTCTCTGATTGGTGTTGCCATGGCGACAACTTTGTGCGGTTCGCCCACTTCTGGTTGAGTGGGATTCCACCAGCACAGCGCACTCAGCTCATCGGGATGGAGGTAACATGATTTACATTTTAGGGACATTTGCATACTAATATGATCCTTACGAGTTAGTGACTTTGACATGTTCAACGTTTTTTTCCAGTTAAGTGTATATAAGACTACTAAGTATTGTATTCGTTCCGCCAGTTCATTCTAATTTCTATAGCCAATGATGCTCAAGAAGAGTGATGGATGTCACTCCAAACGTCCAGAAGTAAATCTCATCAGTTTTCGAATCTTATCCAGTTACTAGTAGTTTAGAGTTTGAATTGTCTGCATATATATATTGTTTACCTTGTTGATGTCTAACCTTCATAAACGTAGGTTGGTATCGTACGTGACGAGATGGAACGTGCGTTCCGTTCGGGGCGGGAGAGCGGAGACGTCACGTCGCTGGGGCTCCGCAGGCTCCTGTCTGCCGTGCTGCGGGAGTACCCGACCAAGCTGCTCACATCGAAGGGGCCGCACATCTTCTTGGAGAAGCTGGACGTCCTCACGTCAGGTCTGTCTGTTTGTTTGTTTGTTTGTTTGTTTGTTTGTTTGTAATGATTGATGTCCTTACATCAGTTCTGTTTGTTTGTTTTGTATCAAATACCCAGTAAACCGCCTTATGATGTAACACACCAGGTTTGTACTGGAGAGTGCAAGCTGCATATCCGGACAGATTTATATGATCCACTCACACCAGGTCTATGAAATATTTGAATTCCTCAGTGAACATACATGTACTAAGTTGAGTATACACATTCTGGGAGAGTTGCACAGGTACACAAAAGTCTATAGCTAGAAGGTTGTCTGGTTGAAATACTGCAGTATAGAGTGTACTTATTGAAACCATGCTCAGATATAGTGGTCATGTAGAAATTCTGAATATTTAACACTGGACTAATGTATAATCTCTGAAATGTCGACGATACACATATTCTATATCATATAGAAATTTTGCAATGCATTATATTCCCAGGGCGAAGTGAAGAGTATCGTGCAACGCTGACAGACGTGAAAGTCCAGACGCGGAACAAACAGTTCGTCCAGTGGGTCCTTGCGCTGAGGGCGTTCGCTTTGCTTAGCATCTGGCACGCCGCGGTCGCCTTCTACAGAACAATCACGTGCCCGGGGGCTCAAGGGGGCCTCGACGACGAACAAGAACAATCAGGCACTGCTACCACGGACAGCCTGGAGGAGCGGTGCATACAGGCGGTGCAGAGCGGCAGCGTGGACGTCCTACATTACCTGGCGAAGGTGAAGAAGGCAGATTTGGGAGTGAGGGATGGGGAGAACAGGACGCTGGTGTTCGTCGCTGTCACTCATAACCAACCCAAGGTGCTGACCTACCTGCTCACAAAGGTGTGTACTTTCAAAACAAAATGTACAATATATACATGTATAGTAAACACTTGGAAATGCACATTCAAACCTTTACATGATATCCAAACTCATCGTTTTGGTGGTATGGCTTCCATGCTTGTAGTTTGAAAGAGGGCTGCTAGGTGGTATATTTTACCGATAATGTCACAATTTCTTTGTTGTATTGCATACCTGGTAAACTGCCAATTCAAGATCTTTCACAAACTTCTTTCACCACTGAGTTCAAGCCAGCCAAGCAATGCCATGTAAACGCAATGTTAAGAGACTGAGTAGACTATTTGGCAAAAGGAAATTAAAGGACAAAACACTACTTCAAAACAAAACTGCAATAAACTTTTAATCATTTGATATTGCTGCCTCAGTTTTTATCCAACACTTACTGTAAGTGTGCTTTTTTTAATGACAAAATTCCACACCTGTAGGTTCACTCCAGACCTGACATCAACCTCCCATCATGCACTGGGAACACCCCGCTCCACGCAGCAGTGAATGCTGGGAATGCGGAGCTGGTGAAGACCCTGGTAAAGGCCGGGGCCGAGGTGAACGCAGCAAACCCACAGTGCGACAGCGCCACCCCGCTGCACCTAGCGGTACTGCATGGTAGGTGACATGTTGCACTGATCATTAATACAGAAAGAGATATTGATGATTTTGAAGTTGTTCCAGGACCTGTGATATCATTTTATGAGGGTAGCCTGGACTCTTTCTACACCCGGATAAGATTCAGAGATCACTTCCAGATGTTTCGAGTGACATCTAAATAAACTCTTCTTCATCATGAGACGACAGAGCAAATAAAGACTAGCACATGACATGATTTAGATACTAGTATCCCATTATTAGTGACATTAACGTACGACGATTAGGAGTTAAATGTCATGTAGTTACTGTATTGACTTGTTCTGCCAGTTCATTTTAGTGAAGCTGAAGAAGAGTGATGGATGTCACTCGAAATGTCCAGAAGTAATCTCCAAACCTTATCCAGTTGTAGAGACTGAATTGTCTTTACTATTATGAATAAATCAAATAAATGGGGTAGGAAATGTGTGTGTGTGTAACCTCAGAGTGGCCTTTGCATCACACCTTGAAGTGACCTTCGGTGTAAAAAAATCCTAACACCTTGATTGTGTCTTGCCTTCCCCCAGGTGATAAGCAGACGTGTGAGGTGCTGCTGACGGCAGGTGCACAGGTGACTGCGAAGATGGGGGGACAGACGGCGGCGCACCTGGCAGCGGACCTGGGGCACCTGGAACTACTACAGCTGTTACAATTCCACACAGACGCACCTATGCAAACATGACTCTACACACTTAGCTTGAAAGTGTTCGTAGAAATTATTCTGAGGCAAACTGGAACTGTGATGTCTTGTCTTGAGTTGTCTAATTTGCTTTCTATTGGACTATCTAAAAATTTGTCTTCTCCTTATTTGCATATCAATTCATAGTTCGTGGTTATAAACCTGCTGTTCAACTGATCTTGCTCACAGTCACTGAAGAAAAGTAGTGGATGCTACTTGAAACGTCTGACCGTTTCCAAAATCATATCCAGTTGTTTGAGTAATTGCTTTTTTGGTGTGATGTTAGTAATACACACATTTTCATATTCACAAAAATGCACTCACTCAAATGTTTGACTGTCCAACTCCAGCCTTTGTCAAGGAATGAACAATTCACAAACTTAAGGTTTCTGTGAGTTTCTGCAACTTCTGACCTGCTGCTCATAGAGTCTGAAGGTGCATAGGTGACTGGAACTACAACTACAGCTGTTACCATCCTACACAGATGCACCTATGCAAACATAACTACACAAATGTACAAACACTGGTCATAGCTTGAAAGTTTATCTGTGTTCGTAGAACTCATTCTGAAGCAAACTTCCAAAATTTGGCACTAAATTTGTACTAGTCATGAGCTCAGGTAGCAGGGAGAAGGTTAAGTTTAATAGAATGTTGGCACGTTGTTGTGTTATCTGCACAAAGTATTGAGTTTCTGGGAATATCTAGAAAGATTGTTGAGATTATATCACTTGGGTCTTAAAGTCTCATATTTTTCCTTAGAAATGACTGCTTGGTTTAAAGCTTCCCTTGAAAGATGACTTATATATATAATCATAGGCAGCATGAATTCCCTTGTCCTGAACGTTTTGAAATGAAAAGTGCAAAATATCAACAAGCAAGCTACAGTCATAGTTGTGTAATTTTTTTTTTCAACTTGCAATTAAGATTGGCCCCACTTAGCTTGATAACAACTCCACAGCTCCAAACTCATATTGGATCAAATTTCAAACTTTGGAAACTTTTATCTTTACAACTCCAAAGCAAACCAAGAATTGTGCAAACTTAGAAAGTACAATCAAGACATTTGTATGTCATTAAAATGTATGCAAACAGTGCATCGGCACAAGTCTCAATAGCAAATGTGAACAATTACACATTCCTATGTTAACTTCATAGTGAATGTGTATGTTTGAATACTTAGTCTTAATAACCAACTTCCTGCTAACTTCTGCTCCAACCAAAACAAGTTTGTTGCATTAAAGCAAACTTAGCAAGGAGGATGTTACATTGTATAGATCTGTGATACTAGTACTTTAGTTGAATCTTTTAGTTGAAATTTTGTAAAAATCCACTATACTAATGTTTAACTAAAGGGCTCCAAAACTACAAGTACTCGATGTGATCTTTGTGTATTTATAATGATGATTTGAACTGACAAGTTTTGGCATAGAGGTTTGTAAAGCATTCTCCAGTGAAATGGAACAAGGAATGAAATACAAATGTATTGAGACCAAAACACATGAAAGTTTGTTACATCTCTGTTGTTGCTTAGTATTACTATTAGTTGTGGACTCAATTTGGAACTTCAGTACTGTTTATCTTCTTATTTCTTTGTCTTAGAAATGTGACAGAAAGATAGTTTAAATCTCAAGAGTTAGTTTACATTTTGGAAAAGATATGAAATCAATTTAAGAGGCAAGTACATTTGAGGAGCCAGAAACTTTTTAAAAGGAATATGCAATTTATCATAAAAGCAAGCTAAGATTCTGAATTGAGTTATACCTTTAATTCAGTCAAGGTTTTGAATTTTTGCACCGCAATGCATGGTTTGCTATATTGATGGTCCTCAAATAAAGGAGCTCTGAGAAAAGTCTTGATCATTGTTTCGTGTGTTTTTTATTGAAATGTTTTTATTTTCATAAATGGTAATGTTACCTTTATCATGCTGGAAGTACATGTAATATACTATCTAACTCCAGTACAGATTTGAAGGTATAAAATAATAGATAGCTATCTTTATCTAGTTTTACAAACATGTAGCTCACAGGTTGAAACAAAAAGGACAGCTGTTCTGTATATTATTTACAAGGTCTGCATGTAGGTTCCAGGGAAATGCCATGGTGGCTCTTGTTGAGAAGTTCTATTAACAGTGGGCATCAGCTTACACAATATCCTGTCCACTGCAACTCTTTACAACATAGAATGTCAGTTGGGTAAAAGTCACTGGGTCTGGATGGATACTACGAATCTTCTGGTCCATGAACTGAGTTGCTAACCACTACATTACATACATCTACTATGTTTGATACAACATATATCTCACATCTTTACAATGTAGGTGTAGGGTAAATAGCAACTGGACACCACATATTATGCATGCTAAACTCCAGTATTGTTCCACAACATCTCTCTCATTGACTGCAACCCTTTGGGACATACATGTACAAAATTAATGTAGCATTCAAGCAGGATTTGAACTGCTAACACCCCGGTCTCATGCAGGTCTGGGCCAACAACCATTGTACCACACACTATGCATGACACAATCGTATAATGTATCATATTTACATGTAACATGTACATACAGTCAAACCTGTACAAGGACCGCCTGGCCAATGTGACTTCTTTTTGGTGGTACTCTTAGGCCACACCAATTTATTTTCTTGGTTAACGGAACGAAAAAATATTTTAAAAAAATGCTACATTAGAGAATCAACTGTGACAGGAAAACAGAATCTCAGAGGAAAGTTTAACTTTGGTGCACACAGTTCAAGGGTGTGAACAGGGTCAGGTTTAAGTTTTCACCCCAGCCTTCTGTTTTCATGATTTTTTTTCTAAAATTAAAAATAAAAATCCGTTAACTAAGAAATTAAATTGGTGTGGCCTTAGATAATCTTTTCTATATTCACATACGATCAAAGCATTAAGCATCCTGGCTATAGTGACCATCTGTGCGTAGATTGTATTGGTCCTCTAAGTGGTCATCTTGGGCAGCTTTGACATGTACAACCTAGTTCAATATCATCTCAAAGTCCCGGCATGATGTACGCCACGTTGTCGAGTGTCCTCTCGTGCACCTCTTGAGGACAGCCGTTTATCGCGGGAACCTGCCGCGTCAGCGAGAGAAGCGGTCCGAGCGCGCACACCATGGAGTCCAGCAGCACTGACAGCCCGCCGTGGATCGCGATGTGACCCTCCGTCTCATGCAGCCTCTGTCCAACCTGGGATGAGGGGAAGTATAGAAACGAGTCTGAATTAAAAGCTTTTGTGCAAGAAGGATTTGAACTATTTAAGTGATCACAATCTCATATTTATTTATCTACCTCTAGACCTAAAGCAAAAGACTACAAACTTTGTGTTACTTGCTTGCAAGAGTAAGCACATGTATACTAGTGTACATGTACCTGTACCCTATAGCATACAAAAATATCTACATGCACCCGTACCCGGTATTTCGAGCTCTGTAAATGTTTGCCATTCAAATCCAAGTCAGTGGCCAAACACTGAAAACAGACAATGTGTAGCGTTGCTGTTATCACAAGACTCACCAAACAAATAAGTAGTTTGAGGTGACTTGTGCTGTGTTGTGTTATGTTGTGTTGTGTTCTTCTTCTTTGTTTATGCGCCAAACCTCATTTTGTTGAGGGCTCAGGCACAGGGGGCAAGGGTACAAGTGACACAGATGGCTTTGTGGTTGTCTGGCTTGTGGGTGGCTGGTGGCTTTGGTTCCTCAGTGGGCAGGGGCGCCAGTCCTGCTGGGTGACAGCGAGTACCCGTGTTGTGTTATCAGTGCAGACTCACCAGACTGAGAGACTCCCCCAGGAGTTTGAGGTGAGTTATGTTGTGTTAATGCTGTGCTGTATTGTGCTGTGTTGTGTTGTGTTGATGTTGTGTTCTGCTGTGCTGTGCTGTTCTGTTGTGTAATGTTGTTAGTGTAGACTCACCAGACTGAGAGACTCCCCCAGTAGTTTGAGGTGAGGTGCTGGGTTGTGCTATGCTGTGTTGTGTTGTGTTGTACTGTGCTATAGCTGTGCTGTGCTGTGCTGTGTTGTACTGTGCTATGCTGTGTTGTGTAATGTTGTTAGTGCAGACTCACCAGACTGAGAGACTCCCCCAGTAGTTTGAGGTGAGGTGCTGGGTTGTGCTATGCTGTGTTCAGTGCTGTGCTGTGCTGTGCTGTGTTGTGTAATGTTGTTAGTGCAGACTCACCAGACTGAGAGACTCCCCCAGTAGTTTGAGGTGAGCGGCCACATCTATGGGGCTGGTTCCGGGGACAGGAGTCTTGACTGGGCTCATGACGGGCTCGGGGCTGACTGCACCGCCTCGTACCGGGGACAGGGCTGTTACCTGGGGTAGAGTACAGGTAACATGCTTAGATACTATACATGTATATGGGACAAAGTTGGAGAAAAGATAAGCAACAATTTCAGCTAGATAAGGAATGCACACTTCTACTGTTACAGTTGATTATCATATGACAGATACTGAGCTACCTTTCAAGGACTGTCATCTGTACCCTCTGTACTCAACAGTGTGGTCTGGCCACTACATCATTGTCTGTATATGCAATTGTAGTTTTTATCAAAGACACATACCGGTACACACAACATTTAAAAGATTTAACCAAATTGATTTCTCTCAGTACCAGGTGCAGGGTGCAAAATGAAGAATGCACTTACACTGAATAAATCATAACAACAACAAAAAATGTTTGCCAAATCTTTGGCTATTTAACAATATGGAGTCAAAACAGGCCACTTTTCTTGACATAAGATTAAGACAAATAAGATATAAGTCTATCGTATACACACCTTCCTCTTGACGGTGGTGGCGGCTGCTTTCTTCTGCTTGTGCTCCAGAGTCAGCCTCTTGCTCCTCCAGATCATCTTCTCCTTCTCAGGCAGCTGCTGCCACATCTCGCCCAGCTTCTTACTGATGGACGAGAAGTCTATCCCGGGGTTCGCCTCGACGACCTTCTGTCGCTGGTGCTTACTCCACAACATGTAGGCTGTCATCACCTGAAGTTGACAGTTTGGTATAGATTATAACACCCTAACACTCATCATAACCTTCTACAAAATTCTTATTGATAGAGAAGTACTAGAAGTTTAAGTCTAACCCTTCACAACTTTCTGTCTCACTGTCACATCAAAGATTGATCGTGACATGACAAATTACCAGCCATGATCAGTTACCGGTAACTGGTGTAAATTATGAAACAAACAAAAATCATAATCTACTATGTAAAATTGTTCTAATGTGGTTTGTGTCAGGAAGTGATTGGCTTTCCTGGGTGGTTGGCTGGCCAGGTTTGACTGTACCTGACTTGACTGTACATTTCAGTTTCGTACATGTAAGTCATCTTGTCCACAAAAATGTTGAGAACATCCCCTCCTTACATAAGTTACATCTAAAGGCACTCACTTTCTTCCTTGGTTTCTTGTCCTCTTTCGGAGCCTTCTCCTTCTTTTTCTTGTCCTTCTTTTCTTTCTTCTCCTTCTTCTGTTTCTGTTTCGTCTCCCCCGGACTTGCCAGTGCGCTGTCGGACTGGCTGGAGACTTCCGTGTCGTCCACCGCGTAGGGGGGAAACTCGAAGGGCTGCGGGTCCTGGTGGTCATCAAACTCAGGAACACCTCCAGAGTACACAGGCTCCTCCTTCCTGGGGCCCGAACCTACGAACAAAATTAATGAATATGGTTTAGCTGTGGACAGCAACTATCACTCCAGTGTTCTCACCAGGATGTTTTCACAGCGTAGGGGTCAGGTACAGAAGGCCAACTTTGCGCGGCAACTAGTACATGTATTGACAACAGCCGTCACTTCACAAGAACATGATTAACTTTGTTCCTAACAACTGGTAACCATCCTACTCATTGGTGGGGTACATACATGTACATTTATCACCTTGGACAGAGAGAGTTTGTGTTAGACAGACTAGTTGCAGCTGACTACCTTTGTTAATTAAAATGATAGGTGCTCGATCATCAGGAAACAAAAACTAAAACTAAATGATGTAAAATCAGAAAACTGATCCCAGCTGTCCATTAAAATAACTATTTCACCCAAATGCGATTAGAGAGTGGCTAAATGCCAGTTGAATTTGTGGATTTCTACACTTTGACTTCGCACAACAATGTTTTAACAGCAGTTGGCATGATTACCGGATGGGTGCTACAGATGATACAGACAAACATGTAAACATGTGTTTACCTCCAAGTTTAAGTGTTATCTTCATCTTCTCCTTCGCCCCCATCTCCTCTCCCTCCATCCCCATCCCATAGCTACCAAACTGTGGCAGGGAGAACGGAGGTGAAGCACCGACACCGGCGTAAGATTCGTCCATGGAAGATTCGAACGACAACTCTTCCCCTGGCTTGTGCTTCTCTTTCTTCTTCTTCTTCTCCTTCTTCTTGGACTTCCCGTCTTCGCTGGAGGCGCTGTGTTCCTTAGACTTGCTTTTCTTCTCCTTCTTGTGGCTCGTTTCTTCCTTGTCCTTCTTGTGACTTCCTGACTTCTTACTCTTTGTTTCCTTCTCCTCGCTGCTCCCTGCCCCTCGTTCTTTTGGAGACAGGATGAGTTTGAGTTTTATCCCTTCCATCTCCTCAACATGTACGTCTGACTCATCAGGGGAGTGGAGGGGATCCTCGTCCTTCGAGCTGTGAGATTTCTTTGACTTCTTTGACTCCTTGTCGTGCTTGTGGTGGTGGTGCGAGCCCTTACTGTGTTTTCTTGGTTCAGACATCTCCGAGGTGTCAATGTAAAGAGGCTCCAGCTTGCTGCTCTTCTTGTGCTTCCCCTTGTCTTTCTTGTGACTGGAGGCGGAGGCTGGTGCGCTGCTGAGGTACAGGGGAGGGTCCTGGCTGTAGTGAGCGGCTCCAAGGCTGTGCAGGTCCTGCCTCTTTGACTTGGACGATGAGGATTTCTGGGGACTCTGCAAAAAAATGTTCAAACACATGGATGAAACTTTTTAGTCTGATACGTTACATAAAATCCTGTTTGGTGGGTCCAGGGTTACAGTTAAAGTATGACTTGGTACATGTGAACCTGTAGGAAGAGGAACGCCCACCTCACCTTTTTCTATAAGCTAGTCAATAACTACATCAATATTGACACAGATAGTCTACTGAAACCAGCTCAGGGGCGCACCAAGGGGAGCCACACGCTCAAATTTCAACCACTTAACGCCTGGACAGACTTTTATAAACATTCATTCTTCCCCCGCACCATCCCCGAGTGGAATGCCCTGCCTGGCGCGGTTGTTACGGCTCCCACCGTTGAGTCATGCCGCACCAGGCTGGAGGCCTGCCCGCCTTAGCCTGGGACCTCCTCCCCCCCTACTTTGCCCCTCGCGGGGTTATCTGGGGGTTAAACAAGTTGAAGTTGAACCTAATCTTAAGGGCAGATGTCAGAGTTATGTTGCACATTTGAGGACCAAAAATAGGAATACAATTATACTATAGTGCCATTCTGGCTCAACTCTGATGTCTGTCCAGAATAGTCTTGGAAACTAGTAGTTGATGAGGTGGAGTAAGGTTTGAAACGTAGGCGAAACGTAGAATGGATGTAAAGATATGTAACAGTATGTGTTACATAGTGTTACATGTAGAACAGTGTTCTCGCCAGCGCCCGTCCTCCCGTCATTTGACGGGTTTTTGTCGCTCATGACGGACAAAATTTTTGCCCAACCCGTCATTTTTAATGGACAAAAATCGGTGTGTGAAGATATTTAGACAGAGCTTAGAATTTTCAAAAACTCCAGAGGATCAGCGGAAGTTCGTGACGAGGACAATCTAGATCATTTCTAATGCCCGCCGGCGACAACCCCAGCAACACACAGAGAGCGCCGTGGTGGTTGCTAATAATATTTGGTGGCCGCCGAAAACTCGGCGTCATGTGCCGCCCTCCCCACTACAGTTTTGGCCGGTCGCATCAGGCTGACGTTTATTTCTGTTTTGTCCCTCTCGGTTCACCGTCAGTTATTGTCATCAAAGAAGCCTTAAAATTCAGAAATACTCCTATAGTAATCAGGCTTTCTGTAATCTGTGTAAACAGTATTAAAGTTCAAGCCGCGGCGGCTGAGTATTACATGCTTTCTTCCCGCAAGAAATGGTAAACAGGCGTCAGATATTGTAATCCACCAATCAAAGCGCACGTCTCCGTCGCGTCAAGAAAAAACGACCAATGACATGCGAGTCTCTCTACTTGCGAGATTTCAGCTAAGCGTGAATTTGCGAGATGTTAGGGGAATGGCGGGAATCGCAGGGAATCGCAAGGATCGCACGACGAAGCGGCTGTTGGAAGGCTTGAATCGACAACTTTTGAACACATTCAGTGCAGTTACCGGAGAAATTGACCGTGGAAAAGATGGCACAAAAAAATGGACGTCTTTATTGCGTTCTTTCTCAAAGTAGGGTGTCAAATTCCTCATTATGTTCGATAATTACAGGGCGCATACGGAACAAGTGTTGAAAAGTTGTGTTTCGTTTTTGCCGACTTATTCTGTGTGTATTTTTTGTTGGACGTAGCTGATACGTAATAAAGTTTTGTTGTTCTAAATTTTATTTTCTTTGCCGATTGTATACAACATAGAAGTGTAGCTTGTGTGTGAAGTTGTGAACATTTGATATTTCCGCGATGACGGCACGCCTCCCCAAAAAATCAAGCCTGAAACCCTTGTGTAATTTTTCACCGAAAGAGATGTCATTAAACTAAGCTTATTCTACCAGGAAATTTGCCCCTCAAAATGCAGGAAATAGCGTTTCAGAGGGTCTAGATCTCAAAATTTTCCGGGGGAGAATACCCCCGGACCCCCCTAGAATGGTCACGCCTCCGGCGCGACGCCTCGCGCCTTCGGCGCTCGATATGTTGTTCCCAGAAACAAAATTGAAATGACGGGTAAAAATTTCAGGCTGGCGAGAACACTGATGTAGAACCCGGGTTATAAATTTTTTATGACCTGTTTTGCAGGTAGTTTCTATCTCTTTATTTGTATCTCTGAACCCCTGCATGCCCGGAACTTTTGGACTTACCGTAACATGAGGCTGTAGTAAACCCTCCCTGTCCGAGTCTCGGAGCTTCACAGACTTCTTCCGCACGCGGGGAGACCTTCCGCTGTCGGCCCAGTGTTCCTCCGAGGGCGAGGCGACCAGCAGAGGACCGCCCCCCTCCCCCTCATGGTGGGCCCGCTTCGAACTCGGCGTGTAGTCCGTCTCCAGCTCGTAGTCCTGGTAACGGGACGGTTTCCGTTTCTGTCCGCGGGCGCTCATGGTTCTCCGGAAACTCTGTGGATGTTAGAAACGGGAAGGAATGTACAGAAAAATGGTTCGGTTTTGCACAAAACAAATCGAGCGCCTAGCTCTAGCTCAAACCTCTGACCCCTTGGATAAACCACTCAATGAATCAGGTAAAAAAATGTTTCTTGTCACACGATTGATATCAAACATAAATTCTTACAACGATATCTTTGACAGATTAATCTTCTAAGTACAATACTAGTTTCCCTATCTTAAGTCTTCCGAAAATGTAGGTGCTGTATTGTTTTGTGAACAAAATTTCTATCCTACCTCCCCAAAATCTAATGGCATATCTCTAAGTCTTGATTTTTGATTGGCTGAGATGAGGATGACGTCAGATGTTATGACTGAGGTCATTTTTTTGCCAGATCACGGAAGTGCCGCAACTTTCTACAGTTCTTCCGTGTTTACAGCGGTTTCGGAGGAGTTTGTCGGTTTTCCGTTCTGATTTTTACCTGAAGAGATGTCGGGGAGTCCGGTTAAGCTGTACGTGTATGACTTGTCCCAGGGTATGGCGAGGAGCATGTCTCTGCCGCTGCTAGGTGAGCTGTCATGCCGCCCCCCTCCCATCCTGTGTCATCACTATGTATGAGTATGAGTAAGAGATGAGTTAGCAAAAATTGTGTTTCGACGATAGGTAATACGGCGAAGAATATGTCGGAAAATTTTGTAGTTGTTTAAAAATTTTGAAAATTTCATCGTGCGTGTCCTAAGTTAAATTTTGTCAGGATGATATTATGAATGAGAATGGCAAAGTTTTAATGGTGAGAGTGTTGGTATCCTCTTATAATATGAAGATACAAATTGACTTATTATAATATATAACTTAGTAAGAATGTTCTGATGTTTCTTTTGTTTCAACTATCACAGGAAGGCAGATTGACGGCATTTGGTAAGTCGGCATTTTTCTTCTGTCTAAGAAATACACTGTTGAAAACTTTTTCTCTTGAAACAATATTACATGTAACGTTTTGAGTAGAGTAGAGTAGAATAGAGTCTTCGGTCACATAGGATGTTCCACTTCAACACTGGGCAGAGAACGAGAGGCCACAACCTGAAGCTAACAGTTATGTCCTCCAAAGGGAACGAAAGAGCCTTCTTTTTCACGAACAGAATGACAACTTGGTGGAACAGGTTGCCAAGAGAAGTTTTGGAGGCACCAACAGTGAACACTTTTAAAAACAGACTCGATAAACACATGGAACACCACCCAGTGATCTACAACTACAAAGCACTAGACTGCCCTCACAAGCCTGGAACTCACGATCCAATAAAGGGATGAGCGGCCTAAATTGGAACATGACCTTCCTACCTGGCCGAAAGGATCTACTCTACTCTACTCTACTCTACATCCAGTACGTGCGTTATGTACGTTCGGCATGATTAACATTTGTTCCTTTATCCCTACCCCAGGCACACGGCCATCGTTGTATTTGAGGAGGAGTTCTTTTTTGGAGGCGGAGGGATTGAGTCATGTGCACCGGTAGGGAACATTCATTCTTCGCTATATCCAAAGTGAATTTGCATTAACATGAAGATTTGTATAGTTTCCAACCAGATAGCGAGTGTGGGAGCCCTGGTAGTAACCGGATGGCACCCAGGCTATGCAATATTGCAATAACTATCTAAGTACAAGCTGTGTAAGACTGGACTGGCAGGTTTGGTAGTCTCGGACCAGGATGGACCCCTTACTATTAGTCAGTAATACAGTATTGTTCTTTTCTAGACAGTTCACCGTCAACATCTCCCATCAAGGAGGTTTAATCAAAATTGATTTTTTAAGCCTCGTTGCTCCCATTGATGACCAATGACATTTTCATTTCCCCCCGTCCAGGGTGGTACGATCCTGGGACACCCAGGCTCGGTTCATGACCTTGGGGTCACACAGATCACCCGGGAGATCTTCACGGACTATCTGTCTGAGCTGGGATCTTCCACTTTCAGGTCGGTACACGCTCGTACCCAGCGCCGCGAAGAAGCCATAGGTTTAGATCGTGGGCTCAACCAATACACAAAATAAAACTATATGGAATCCACGGCTGTCATTTTGTTTTGTTTTGTGTTTGTCTCAATTACCTTAGCAAATCGTAAGTTATGTGACTCTTGTGTGCGTCTCTATACAACGTGTGACTGTACACTAGTTAGCTAGTATTTTCTACAGTTACCGAGGCGAAAACAAGACGAAAGTTTACTATTTCGGGGGTAAAATGTTGCCACAATGGTGATACGTTATATCAAAGGGAACTTTAGAATGTACCTAATTTGGTGGCGCTGCGAGGGTGTTAGATTACCCTTCTAGATTGCCGAGAGGGGAGTTATGTCACGGAAGGGAGTTTGCTACGGTAGCGAGTTTGGCCACATACATTCACGTCCCCAGGATACTACCGTCCTCCCAGCATGCTTCGCGCACCAAAAATACGCTCTCTGTCCCAGGGCTGTCTTTGCGAACAAACCGCTATAGTAGCCCTCATGCGGCCAAAAAGTGAATTGCATAAAAGACTCGCACTCGCATATTCAGTGGAACAAGTCAATTTATTACGACGCTGTGAAGGAGCGTGAGGTCGGTATGGGTCCTGGAAAACTTGCTTAACTCATTATCCTTATCAGAGGAGCAAACTGGAACTAGAATAGGCAACTCCCAACCAAGTGCAAACTTTGCTTGTGGAGTGGTCGGGAGCAAAGTTGTGGGAAGGTCCTGAATGTTTGACCGGGACTTAAGGTTATAACAAACAAAAATTGCTGCTTTACTGAGGACCCAGTCAAAGAGCATAGGGGTCACCAGAGCCAACTGAAGGTCCCGTACGGACAATAAAACGTCCTGGAGAGAGAGGTTGAAACAGCTGCTATGTATTAGCACTTGATGCCCATGGATGATTGATTGATTGATTGATCAGTTTATCCATATTATTGATTGTTTACCCCCAATACAGTATAGAGATGTGCCACCTGCTACAGCACAGATGATTGATTGGTTGGTTCGTTTGGTTGATTGATTGATTGATTGATGTATTGATGTATTGATCATTTACTCCCATCCCAGTGGCGAGACGTACCACCTCCTGCAGCACAACTGTAACAACTTCAGCTCGGAGGTGGCCCAGTTCCTGACGGGGAACGACGTCCCAGGTCACATCACTAACCTGCCCAATGAGGTGCTCTCAACGTGAGTCAAATGTCAACTTTTTTTTTTCTTTTTTTATTGCATTTTCACATTAACATGAACAGAACAATATGCGAAGAACAGAAGAACATACAGTCAAACCTGCCCAAGGCGACCACCCGGCGGACCGAGTAAAAACGGTCGCGATGGACAGGTGGTCGCCATGAAGAGGATTCCACTCACACGTTTCCAGGTCGAGGTTTTCAAATACAGTACGTAAATGGATGGAAAATTATGTGAATTTAGACAGCATGACCCCCACCAGGTTCAATTCTCATTGACAGAAAGATCCTACAAAAATTACATTTTCCGTTATCGTTGTAATAATTGTATACCGCTACATCGTGTAAAAATTTTCGTCATAATTTTGACTACAAAACAATGGTTGCCTCGATGATCTCGCAGCGCCCTCCCGCATTCACACGTTACATTAAATAGTACACACACACACGCACATCATCGAAGTTTTAAGGCCTAAGACAAATCCCTAAAAAACACCTGCTGGTCCCAGCCTTTTTTGGGGCGCCGACCGCTGGATAAAAGGGTCAAAAAGTTCTCGATCTGACAACTAAAGATGAAAACGGAACGGTGTGATTTCGTCGCGCCGCGCCGCCAAGCTCTGTGCGACCGCATCGAAAGGTACTAGTCAGTGCAGCAGAACGCACAGCGTCCAATAAAGGTTTGAGATTCATGGAAATAAAAAGAAAATAAGAATATTAATTTTCATCAATAACTAGAGTATTCGTAAATGTTCATACACAAAAGCATCGTGTTTTAGAAAGGTCAGCGGAACGCCAAATCCGGGCCGCGCCAAAATTTCCAAGATGGCGTCGGGACCGAGGAACAACATTTCTCGTCCGATGTTTTGCCCGCCGCGAAGTCATTTTTCGGTGGAATTTAGTAAGACACAGATAAATTTTTGTTGAAAATACAAGAAATAGATAGTAATTTCTGTGAAATCTGACTTTTTAAACAGAACTGAGTTTGCGGTTAACTATAAGATTACGATAGGCACGACAACATCACAAACATTTGTCTTTACAATGTTAATAGCGGGAACGTTTTATTAAAACACTTCATGGAGGAATCGATGCTATAACATTGCTATTCCATATATTTTTGTCCTTATTTTTGTCCTTCAAAGTCTTGAAACATTTCCGTGAAATCCGACAGCAAAATGATCCGATGTCACCACACGCTTGAAAATTAGGCGGCCGCCATGGGCAGGGATTGTGCTCAGTGCGGTCCCAATTCGTGGCGGTCGCGGTCGCATTGGACAGGTGGTCGCCTTGGGCAGGCAGCTTAATGCTTGTGCCTATGGGGAAAATTTTCGGGACCGAGAAAAAGCGGTCGCCATGGCCAGGTGGTCGCGTTGAAAAGGTGGTCGCCTTGGCAGGTTTGACTGTACTATAAAGAACATAAATACATAAATACCATAGATCCATGGAACACAAAAAGACATCAACATGATATATAAGCAGAAAATAAACTGAATACAGATCATATATATTGAATTGGTAAAGGAAAATAAACATATAATGTAGAATTGACAATAATACAAATGAACGTCATCTTTGAGTTATTCCTAAGTTTGAAATTTCACTGCAACACAACAGGGCTTTTTGAGGGTTACATGGGCGCTGCCCCCCCATACCCTGCTCATGTGCCCCAGGGGAGCAACCTGTGGACCAGATCCTATATGACAAGAAGACAGAAAAGGGTTGAAGAGAAATTAAAGGATCAGCAGAATATTTAGTCTTTGGTTAAAAGGAAAGCTTAACTTTGATCACTCTTAACCTGTCAACAGAAAAGATGGGAGGATAATATCAGAGAATGGACACCTTAATGGCTGGATAAAACTGGTCGCTAGATCTTCTGTGGAGCCCCAACGGTCAGATAGTTAAACTAAGGGATAGATGATTTGAGAACCCACCAATGCAAATGAGTATTCATTCTACTGTAACTTAAAATAGACATGGTTCCTTCCTCTTAAATAGTTGTCCCTGCAATGATTGTAAAATAAGACAGTTCGCATTAGTTCTAAGTTGTTTGTTATTTCTGTTGTTTATCAGTCCCTTTGGGCAGATGATCAGGCCTATGATAGAGTCGATGTCCGTGAGCCCAGGGGGAGGCCAGCCTGTCGGGGGCCCGCCGTCGTGGAGGGTACGGGAACCAGCCGGCAGCTCACCGTGGGCTCCGCAGAGCAACTCAGCACAGACTCAGTCACAGTCCACTCAAGCCAAGCAGAAATCCAGGAAAGGAGACAGAGAAGCTATTGTTCTTAAAGATGTTAAGGTAAAGTCTTAGGAGCGCAGTTGTAAGGAACGTAAGATGCATGTCTTGTGAAGCAGGATGTTTTCTTTAACTATAAACGCAGATTAGCTTTCACTCTAATCTGTTCCTTGTTTTTGATATCACTGATGTGGAGGAAGTTACAGATAGATGTAGATGTAAAAGGGTACAATCATGCAAACAAGTGAACTTCAAGAAAGTGTAAATGAGACTGTTGCACGCTGAAGAAATTATGAATCACTAACAAATGTTTTCATCACATTTACCCTATATATACTCATTTTCATTTGTTGTACAGATTGCAGACGTTGCAGCCAGCCTGAGAGAGAAAGTTGTGCCCAGCCTTACCGAGGCTGAGAGGAAAAGTGTCGAGCATTTCTGTGACTTCCTACAGAACCAGAATGGGGTGCAGTTTAACGGAGAGGCAGTCAGATTATTGGGTATGGCACTATTATAAAGATTTAATCTTTTATGGTGATATACTTAGTAATTTAGAGATGAAACTGCACTGTATGATGTAAACACAAAACAAGCAAAAAGATTACCCGATAGAAAACAAAACCATACACTTTTTATAGGTTCATTTTGATTGGCCTGGACAGTTGGTTCTTAGTTTAACAAAAGAAAAGAAAGAAAGTGATCTTGAACCAGTTTAGCTCAAATGGACTCAAATAACAGAAGAGCTATTCTTCCAATGGTCATGAGAAGACAGATGTTTTGTGCAGTATTACTGGTTCCTTGGACTGCGTAAATTCCCCTTAGGTCTTTTTGACAAGCACAATAAAACAGTGGACCAAATCTTAACATTCTCTCCTAAGGACTGCGACCCTTTCCGGTAGCGTGCAGGTTGGGTGAGTGACACAGCCGGGATTCAAAGTCAAACTCACAAGCTCTTGGTCAGGAGGCAGGGTTGCTTACCACTGGACTACGCACGACAACAGCCCAAACTCTGTTTCTTTATCTTTCCAAGGAAGATGTTGACCCTGGGTAAACAAATTAAAATAAATTGAAATGAAAGAGCAAGTTTGAAGAATTGTCTAAGAAACAACTGTTTCTTCTTTCTACAGGAAGGAGCCTTCTGAATGAAACGTTGTCTCAAGAAGCCAAACTCCCTGTGGTTCAGACTCTACAGGCTGCAGTTATAAGGCCTGAAGTACAGGGGGCGCTGCTAAGTGCAGACACACACAGTCCTGTTGTAGTCTTCCTGCATAGATTTGACACAGTCCACCCGCTGACGTTGCAAATTGCTGCTACAAAAATGGTAAATGACAAAGCATATCAGATAGGAGGAAGATGTTCTTTTTTACTTTTCTACTTGAAATTATATGAGATAATAAACTAATGAAATACAATGCATGAATACTACTGCAGCTACTTTTATTAGTGTTGTTGAAAATTCTACATGTTAAAACCATTATATACTATATGTTTGGGACAAAAAGTTGATACATGGAATAAGCCTTAGGTTTTTACAGCACAGTATACTTACAGACTTTTCCCTGGCCAACGCTTGAGACCCCATTCTTACCATAATGACAACTACCACAGTGGCAAGAAGTAGCATAAGTCATTAATACCCTGAAGAAAGTGAATGATGATTATTTTAATCCTATATATCACATTGTCACTTTACGAAATTAATAGTCATGTTTCTGTAGTTGTCCAACATCTGCAGTGACCAGGGGAGCCACGATTGGCTACTGAGATCCCAGCAGGGACCAATGGGAGGGGAGCAGGTTGTCAATCAACAGGTGGTTGTCAAGGCGACAGTGACAGGGCTGCTGTCTGAGGAGGCAGATCTCAGGAAAAATGCCACAGTGCTGGTTTACAATCTGTGCTTGGGGCAGGTGAGGTCCTTAGAACTTTCTGCCTTTTTATACATTTATTAATGAAGCTCACTAATATATTTGAGTTCCTGGCTCCAATTACATGATTAGTTGGTAACTGGGAGACCCTGGTTCGATCCCGGGAAGAGCATCTTGGTTGGAGCTGCACTATCTTTAGGAAAAGACATAAAATGAGGGTCCTGTGATTGAGGAGATGCCTGTTTGCTTGACAGAGAACAATTGGTCAAACACAGTCAATGATGTGTCAGAGAAATTTATCAGCAAGACAAGTTTGACACTTTTTGTCTGGTTAAAAGTTCTGGCAAATCACCAGCCTATTTTTATACAGTTTCTAGAGATTGTTTAGGCCCAAGAAATAGTCTGATGGAGACTACACTTCTTTAAATATCAGATATGAGCCGTTGATGTGATTGTGATCCTATTGTACCCCCAGGTTACAGAAGACAGTGCTGTGGAGTTGGCCAGTGCCCTGCTGCAGTGTCTGGGGGAGACTGTACCAGAACCTGAGGGTGAGAAAGTTTTCTTCTTTGATACCAATTTGGCTCTACTGTGCCTGTACTTATTCATGTTATACATATTTCCTAAAAATAACTTATTCATTTTTGTTATAAATCAACTGATTCCCTAAGGAGCATGTTTTCTTGGTCTTTTTACTGTTTTGGATCTGAAAATTTGGCGTAAAAGTTTGATTAAAAGCCTTCTGAGGCCGTTTTCATCAAATACCAAACAAGACCGATCCCATAGTCCCACCCACCTCAGTGGAAAGGTACAAATGCAGAATGAAAATGTGAAACTGTAAATATTCAACATTATCATGAAACTGGTAGTTTTCTATAGATCATCTCATGGAAAAGATTGTTATACACATTTCTTCATAATATAACATTGTGTATTTCTATTTCAGCATTTCGAAGTTTGTCTTCACTAGTCCAATTGATGACGTCATTCACTCAGGTAAGGTTAGGAGTAGGAATACTGTCAGAGTACAGCATATATCTAGTGGCATACTGCCTACTAGAATACCATCATAACCGTATATAACACATTTTCCAAAGCATCTTTTGAATTATAAATGGCCTAGTTTTAATCTGTGTCAATTGTTTGGAGCAAACTTCAAGATTGTAATGTTTTCTGGCAACCTTAGCTTCCCCAAACCTGCTTTGAGATTAGGACTGCCTTTGATTAGCAATCCTCTAAATAGTAAAATATTCCTGACAAGTCCTCAGTGTGATGTTTGCTGACAATTAAAATGTTTCCCTCCCCCTTCAGGTTAGTGGACTGGCCCAGGCTATCGGTGTGGACCTGGGTCACTACTCCACACAGTCCGACAGACTCAAGAGCCTCTGTCAGCAGTACCAGCAACTTGCCTCCTAGTTAGAGAAGACTTTTAAGCAGTGAAGAATTACTGTAGCCTTCTGCTCAGGGCTTCTGGGTGGCTGGCAGTTTTCTATTTCTTTTTGGCTCACATGTTTTATATACATGTATGGCCCAAAAAATGTGCAATGGCCGAGTGGGTAGAGAGTTCCCCTTGCATACGGTAGGTCGTGAGTTCGACCCCGGCCAGGTCGTACCAAAGACTTTAAAAATGGAACATACTGCTTTCTCTGCCTGGCACTCAGCATTTGGGAAAGAGTATGGTAGATAAACAGACACCACTACCAGTGGACTAGCCCCCTGCTGCAGTGACTTGCACAAAGTTGTGTGGCCCAGGGCTGCCAAAATGAAGATGGGCGCCGCCTTATGCACCGTCTGGTGCGGGGAGGACTTAACTATAACTTTAAGCTTACACAGCCCAAAATGCCATAGAAAACAGCCAGCCATCCAGGAGATTAGTAAGGGCTGTCACTTCTGGTAATTTGTGTCTCTCTATATGCTTCAGAAAATCATGAATTAAATATTGCTGCTGTTTCAGGAAAATTGCAACTATATGTATTATTTATGTAGTGTACTTGAAGGAGGAATAAGGTGTTAGAAGCCGTTCCAAAATTTTTACCTGTTTTTTTAATTGACCATTTCATGGATAGCTAGATTTTAGGTAAAGAGGAGGAAAGCAACACATTTCCATGACGTGTATTAGGCACATGCAGACTGTGCGCACTCTGGTCAATGCCGTCATGACAATGACTCCCACTCTGTATTACCCGGAGTTCTGATTTTTTTCCCAGCATGTTATGGTGTGTCATATGCTTCTGTACATCAATGATGTACATAACTGGCGCTGTTGGGAATATCTGCTTGAGTCCAATTTTGATATAAGGAATGTGATAAGGATCAAATTAACATACAATTTCACTATGAATACTTTGGACATAATTCTGATTAAAGAAACTTTTTTAAATATATATCTGTCGCTTTCTTTGCTGTTTGTTGTGTTCTTTTCATACTGCGGAGTTACAAAACTCATATAACGTTACATGCGTTAGCAACCCACATAAAAAATGACAAACTTTACTAAGGACAACGTAAAGAAAGAGAATTTGTGCAAACAAGATGTTGTTTAATATCTCCTTATTGACATGTATTGTAAGGACAAGTGAGGAAAATGTTACATTATTTCTAGCTGTGGCTCAAGTACAATCAAGACAGGACTCTGTAGTATACATAAAAAACAATAAAATAATGTACTGTATTCAAATTATCTCAAGGTATGTGTGAAAGTTATGCTTCAATTATCACAAAATACACATGTACATGACAATCGTTTATCCCCTAAGAATAATATTCAGGTGTCCTGGCTAAGCACAAACTTTTACTCCTAGACCCACCCCTGTACCTTCCAAATATCATTTTAAAAAATCCTCAGTTACAGGTATGAAAGTTTTCCATTGTTCAAACTAACCAACACTAAAAGATTAATATGATCCACAAAACAAGATATTTGTAACAGTATGTGGTCCAACCGATCCTGACAGTTTTCTCTACTATTTTGTTGCTTCCCCTTCTTTGATTGTTTGACCCCCCGCTTCAGGTTCTATAACCTTTGACCCTTGGCCTGTGACACCATTGTCCTCTGCAGACACACCATCATCTTTAATCCCTGAGTTGCCATCCTTGTCAGATGCTTCGACCTTTGATTCTTGCACTTTGACATCATCTTTACCCTCCTTAACTTCTGACCCATTTGCAGCTTCAAGGTCAACTTTCAGAGACCCTTGATCTTTGACCTCTCGAGGTTTGGGGTCGTCCTTGGTGCCCTCCACAATGGAGTGGATGTTGTACTTCTTCAACTTGAAGTAGTCCTTCAGCACACTCATGCAGCAGACTGTCCGAATCACCTCGATAACGATGGCAAGGTCGGGGGAGTTCAAGTTCACCTTGCAGGCGGGGTTGACCTCCGACACGACCCCCGCCAGCGCCTTGATGACCTCGTCGCGCTTCATAGTCCCGCTGTTCCTGGTCTTGAAGACGATGGCGTAGCTTGGGTTGTTTTCTCCGGAGAAGAACTTGGGGAACATCTCCTCCGCTGACTTCTTAACATTCTCCAGGTACGCCTTACACGCCGACATCACCGGGATCATCCTCAAGACGTTACGCGTCTTGAACTTCTTAGACGTGTTGATGTCATCGAGAATGTGGTGGACGAGCTCATCAGGACTCTCCAGCTGCGACTGGATGAAGACAACGTTGTTGGCGCCGCTGTCCATCGCCTGGAACCTAAAAGTAATAACTTTATTCTGATCAATCTGGTCAACAAAAAAATTCTTTGCAGCTGTGGGCTTACATGCTTTTAAAACTGATTTCCTAAACCTTTTAAACAGTTAATAACATTATCATACAATGTACATGTTTTGACTTATTACTTATGATTGTGTTGATATATCTTATGTTAAGTTCCTTTTGTTCTCTTTATCCCTGACCCCTCCCCTCCCAATTCGACCTTGTTGAAAAGCGGCCATGTTGCTGAACAAGCATTTGAAAGAAAATAAAGGCTTCGTCTTGACTTGACTTGACATACAAAGTAACAATGGTAGATATATAACGGCCAAAACACTGATATTTTCATGATTATCTATAGTATTCGAACGCCGTAAACAGTCCAGTACAGTACATATTTAGACGATTTAAAAAGTATAACATTTTTAAAATGATGCACGTTTACTAAAAATGTAAGATTACAAGAATTTCATAGTCGTTAACAATAACAGTTTTTCGCCAACCTCCGCTTTTCCTTCCCGGCCTTGTCCTTCATCTGTGCCACCTCCTTAGCGAGGGCAGCCTCCACATCCCCGTCCTCAGATTCAGACCCTGAATCTGAGGCTGCGATCTCAGGGCCGTACATCTCATCGGCGTACTCGTTGAGGAGGTTGTAGGCCTCGCGGATGCAGGCCTGGAAGACAGAACAAACAAAATGAGAAACAAGGCCTTCTCCTACTAGTAGTATGTTGAAGCCACAGCAAAAGATCTGACAAGGAATATTATGAGACACTTTCAAAACACGCATGAGCAGAGCACCACATGATAAGCGTCAGAAAGGGTGCAACACTTAAGAAGCACCAAGCAGAGTACAACACCATGGCCATGAGCCCATGTCTAGCGGTGAGATAGACATATTATATGTAAGTTTACGGCTCTTGGTAGGAAATGTGCAGATGTTGGCACATCGGCGCATCAAATTTGAGTGTGTTTTTGGCACACATTTTTGACAGATAATAAATAATCTAGCCGAAGAGGCTCTGTGGGCGTCACTCCACCATCATGGTAGGAATATCGTATAAAGTGCCTTTCCCAAGGGCACAACATTGGGCATGGTGTGTATCGAACCCAGCACCTATTGGTTCTGAATCCAGTGCTCTAACCGTTGCACGACATCGACACCACACTAAAATAGACATAAAACAAGGACAACAACAACAACAGGCCTTCTCGTTCTTGTTGCAGGTGACCAGGACGCCCTTCATGCCGATCTCCAGGCACATCCTCCGTCGCTTTCTCGCACCACGCCAGAAACCCTTCTTACGTTTCCTGTCCGCCATCTTGGTCTGTGAGATCT
The DNA here is from genome assembly GCF_035083965.1 of Branchiostoma lanceolatum. Taxonomy (NCBI): domain Eukaryota; kingdom Metazoa; phylum Chordata; class Leptocardii; order Amphioxiformes; family Branchiostomatidae; genus Branchiostoma; species Branchiostoma lanceolatum. Next base: position 1,598,792 of record NC_089729.1, on the reverse strand, counting down.
GGAATCAGATGAAAGTTTGTCAATTGATATCATAGTAAAGACAAGTAAAAGTACAAGGAAAAAGGTAAATGTAAAAGGCCTCAACAAGCATTTTTGCTGTGAGATAATGAAACTTTTGATGAAATTCTACTATTGTGTAGGGAAGCCACTCTTTAAACGTAAATTACGTTTTGGATGGAGTAACAGAATAGGTGTTATTTAGCTATAAGTTTCTCGTCAAACAGTCAACGAAAGAGGTGTGTATTATAATGACAATATCAACTCGGTGCAAGATTATTTCACCTGACCCTTAAAAATTAAAGCATGTGCTGATGCTCTGACGAGTTTAGCTTTCTCCACGAAATGTTGTGTTGTAGGAGGGAGGGAGGGGGGCACATTCACTACGGAACTTCTGCGCACATCTTGGTCTCTTCGAAGCTAAAAAATTTACCTTTTTAAGCAGCGTACCGACCTGAATTGGACAGAACAGCGCTACAGACAACCTAAAAACTCACCTGAATGCAGTTGATGTCTTATTATGCCACAGGAGTGCCGTTTCAAGGCGCTACGAGACAAGGAACTCTGTTCTTCTCAGGGCGACACATGCACACAAGGAAAATGAACGTAACCCATTCAGCAAATGGGGATTTTACCATATTGGATTGTTGAGAGTCATATATAAAAGTAGATTGTTATAAGTAGTAAAATGTATAAATATAATCTAAAGAACAACAAGAATTGCTGAAGGGAAATAGATAAACTAAAAAGATTCTGTACTTAACTGTTGAAAAATTCCTCCCCGTGTAGAAGTGGTCTGCCCCGTTATCCGAGCCTGCGTGTTAGTGTGAAGACAGTCCAACATGGCGGACAGATCTTTGGACGACATCATCATCCGAAAACCGCGGTTTGGCGGGCCTGGACGGGGCCGAGGAAGGTCAGGACTCACTCACAACTAGCAAAGAACTCTGTAGAAGAGTTTTAGATAGCTCGTGTCTGTTTTGCGTGGGGATTTTTCGGTTGGGAAGTGAAAAAGTTTGCATGTAAGGGAGAGGGTTAGTGAAGGGAACATTTTTTTTGTACCGAAAGTTGACTGCTCAAAAATTATATTTCCCCACGCCATTCATTTTATAGTCAGTCAGATTCAGAACCTCCCTTAGTTTGCACCTTTGTTTTTGCATTCTAAGATCTAATGTCTTCGTGCAGTTTGTAGCTTAGTTGATGCACACAAGGCTATATGTTTGGACAATTTATTATTGAATTTTTAATCGTTTATTGACATGCACAACTGGTGTTTATATGTGCTTTTCTTCTGGCCCATCTGGAATTGCAGTTTTCAGGACCAAAGGAGAGATTGTATACACAGGGAGAGGATAAATGAGAGAGAAACATTTACATTGTGTCACCTACATGTAGCATGTATGCAGTGAAGATCTAGGAAAACATGTTTACACATGTAGCTACAAAACCTGTCAAAAGATTTGTAACAGTGGGGATCATAAAATTAAAAGTAGTGTTACAGTGAGGATCAACCTCCACTAACTGACCTGTCTAACTGGTCCGGACCTTTTAGCCTAGTAGGGGTTGGCGTGTTGGATTCCCTAGCCGTGCGGATCGGGAGCTGTGCGGGTTCAAATCCCAGGAGCGGCGTATATTCAAGTTCACGAGCCACATTAAGATGAAGAGCAAATAGCGCTGCAATCCGTCCAGCAAGCCTATTTAAGTCCCCTTTCCACCCGCTCTTGAAGGGTTAGACCCCCCGTGGCTCGTTTATTGAATCCGGCCCGTACAATTTGACACTTGCATTAGGTACTCTATGTCCCAATGTGTCCTAATCACTTTTTGAACTTCACGGGCCTCATTTAGATGAAGAGCAAATAGCGCTGCAATCCGTCCAGCAAGCCTTTATATATACCCGTTCGGAACATAGGGCGTTCGGAACATAGGGCGTTCCGAACATAGGGCGTTCGGAACATAGGTGTGTCCCCGCCCCCTTTGGGTTTTTACAGAGTTATCATTCTTAACGAACAGTAACATTATGATTTATAAAGATATAAAGGATTTGTGTATTCAAGTCTGTACATGTAGAAATAGATGACAATTTTCTACAAAGAAAAGAGACACCCTACATTCCAAACAAAACAGAAAGTTTAAATCGCTGACATAAGTCAAATATATCTTCAAAAAGATACATATAATTTTTACCTGCAGACCGAAACATGCTCCTTGATACAATGATAGCTGCGGCGATTGTGAGAGGACCAACGTACATTGTATACGTATTTGCTTGTATAATATATATAATGTACCGGTACAAGCAAATACATACATCCTCCTAGAGTCACCACGGCTTGATCCTTGGAAGGTTGAAATGATTACACAAGTCGCTACACATGAAATAAGTTGACATGTAAATGTTGGGATCTCCAATATGATGCTTGAAAAGTGGGCATCATGAAACATCTCCCTTGTTTTCTCTTACAGGGGCGGGCGAGGCCAGCCTACCAGACCCTCCCAGGGACGTGGCAGTTACCAGGGCTCCATCGCAACCAGACCGCAAACCTTCGATGCCAGACAGAAACTCAACACACCAAAAGTATGTGCTATTTACATGTAACACCTTCTGCACCTGTCCATGTGATAAACAATAGTTAGCATCTAACTCTAAGACCTGCCCAGTGCAATGGAGGATAGGGAGGGGTGGATGAGAAGAACCTTGAAAAGGCATGAAACTCTCACAACCAAATGATGAATGTACCACAAATGCTCGTAATCCACTAAAAAGGAACGAGTAAGTGAGTGAGTTCAATATGTGGTAGTTAGTAATTTACTTCTGCCTTCTGGACCCAAACATCACGGAATGGAATCCCAGCCATTGAATTGTCAGTTTTTTTAACCCTGGTTTGTAAGTTACAAAAAAGTGTTTCACTACAATCCTCTGGAAGGACCTTAAGCCAAAAAAACATTATATCTCACATTCTCAGCCCATATTTGACTCCCAGGTTGTTGACGCCCGTCAGAAGCTCCAAGCAAAGTCTCCGGTCGATGCCCGAGAGAAGTTACAGCAACAGAGGTTTGTAAGGCTAGTCTTCACTCTAGTATTAAAAGTAAACCACTACAGTGCCATGCAAAAAAATTCAAATGCTTTCTAATGTTGTGCACATTAATTCAAATGCTTTATAATGTTGTGCACATCAATTCAAATGCTTTATGATGTTGTACACATCAATGCAAATGCTTTAAAATGTTGTACACATCAATGCAAATGATTTATAATGTTGTGCACATCAATGCAAATCAATTGTTAATAGAATTTTAGAAATGACGCAATCCATCATGATGTGAGCAGTTGTTTTGCCATACAGGGAAGTGTGAATTCAACTATCGTTATATGTTTATGTGTATGATGACTTTTTGTCTTGAATGCATGATGCTTTTACATAGTCATTAAGCTGTGCGTAAATCTTTAATTCGTGCAACCCCCAGACAACCGGTGGACGCTCGGCAGAAACTGCAGCAGAAGAAGCAGGAGAAGCAGCTGGTTACCGTGACGATAGGCGACGCCCGGGACAGGTTGAAGCCTGCCACGCCCGTCGTGAAGGACGCGCGACAGATGCTGCAACTGAAGAGGAAGTCAGGTGACCTGGGTGGGGAGGGGGGCGCCTCCACCAGCGTCAAACAGAGGAATGGAAACCTCACCATGACGGTAGGTACTGCAGTCTGCCCCAAAACTCGGACCGTTAACGGAATTTCTTATTTATTTATTTCTTCTTTATTCAACCAGGGAAAACGTATGTTGCAAGCTTGGTGATTTTCAATGTGCTACAAAACAATTGAATGGATAAAAAAAGTTCTTTGTACAAACTAGTTAGTGTTTATAGTTATACCTAGCCAACGTTTCCGTGACCATCTGTCCCCCTCCTAAGGGCAACGCTGACTGTTTTTACTTCGCACTGCGAGAGATATCATTAAACCAATGTAAAGTTCTCTGTGTACTTGTAGATGTGTATTGAAGCATGACAAATATTGCATATTTTATTATTCAGATTCCAGGCCTTGGAAGTCCAAGTCCTCCCAAAAAGGTAAGATTAGTTTGATGTTTAATGCTTATTTCTTAGGAGTAATATACTCAACATTTATTTGACAATGATCAGTGTGATAATCTGTAAAAATAAGCTCACAAAACTAACAGACATGCCATTATTGTACTACGTCATAAGCGGAAGACAGAGCCGGCGGTCAGTGTGAAACCAGGAGGAATGATCATCACTATTGTTAATGACTTGTACTTGTGTTTGTTAGCTGAAGACAGAGCCTGCGGTTAGTGTGAAACCAGGAGGCATGACCATCACTATGATCAACGACACAGCCAGGACTCAGGTACACTGTTCTGTAAAGTCTGCAGTGTAGTGGACCAAAATCAAAAGTAGCTATCATTGGTAAAACATTGTATTTTGATATAATCCAACTCTTCCAAGCAATTTTTATACCTCAAACAGTTGCAAAAGTGCACAGTATCAGAGTTTCTCAATTTGTTAGGCAGAAATGGCATTTGTCTGAACAAAGATGTGTATCACTACAGCGGAAACCCCTACCACCTCCGCCTGTGGACACCCTGTCCACCCCCAAAACCATCACCATTGGTTCGCGCCAGCTCAAAGGAATGACCATTACAACACTGAACCCTGCTGCCCGGACTGTGCCACCGCCACCACAAAAGGTAGGTACCAATTATCATTCATCAGATGTTAAAATTAAAGAAAGACACTCGAAAGTCCCAAGGCCTCAGTTTTGGAGCTATTAAGCATCTAACAGTGACAATAAAATGTAATAAGATGTATCAACGCTAATAGTATTCAGTAACATTGTTATCAACATCATAAAAATCATTAGCAGCATATTAATTGTGTTGTAAAGTAAAGTAACTACTCCAAAAATAGTTACTCAAGCAACTGGATAAAATTTTGAAACAGTCAGATGTTTCAAACAGCATCCGCTATCTTTTGTCAGTGACTACGGATGCCACCTAAAACGAATTTTTTTCCAGTCACTGACAAAAGATAGCAGATGCGGACTGTTTCAAAATCTTAGTTAGTTGCTTTAGTAGCTATTTTTGGCATATCTTATTAGTAATACTAGTACCTGGATGTCTAACCCTCATCAACGTATAAAGTAACTTCTGTTATTTTCCCTAGTGGTCTGCAGTGTCCCATACAGAACTGGAAGTAGAGGGCACAGAACTGCCCAGCTCCTCTGATGGGGTAAAATATATCATTTTCTTTCAGGGAAAAAGGGTGCACAAAGCTATGGTTCTAATTGATAACCACAGCACAAAACATGCATGCTAAGCCCATTCTTATCCAGATAAGGCCACACTAAGCTATTTCCTTGTTTCTTGGGCAGTAAGAAAAGTATCAATCTAGCAAGAGAATAACATAAAAACTGAAGGCTAGGGTGAAAACTTGAATCTAGCAAGTCACTCCACTGTGTGCTCCAACTTAACCGAGGTAAAAAAATTTCCATCAGGCTCTGTTTTCAACATTGTTGTCCTAGACTTCTACTTTTTGCTTGCTGCCCAGGAATCAAGAATAATTTTTCAAACTGAAACCAAGAAATCCACTTTGCAAATCCTTAAGGTCACTAATAGTAGTAGTGGGACAATCTAACATCACACTAAGCATGACACATCACTGAACAATCTTTCCTTTACAGATGGATCCCCTAACAACAAGACCATTGCCCCCTGGTAAACTCGGGTCCGGCAGTATCCTCGACGCCCCCGGCGGACCGGTCATCAAGATCGTGAACGACATGGCCAGTAGGACTAAACCGATCAGGACGCGCCCGGAACACAGACTGGAGGAAGCAGAGCAATTAGTGATAACGAGAACGAACCCCGTTGCCACGGCACCCAAACCCAAGCCGGCGGCACCAGCCCCGAAACCACCGCCTGCACCAGCTAAGGTGGAGGAGGAGGAGGCTGAACAGGTAAGGACATTCTCGTGAGGAGGAATGGGACATACAAAATGTCAAGGAATGTGTGTAGTCCTATGGTTAGGCCACAGACCAGTAATTAAGGATTTACTTTCTAATACATGGTATTCATGTAAGAAAGAGACTGTCGAACGTCACCTATGTTAGTTTTAGTCCATTAAAAACTTACCTTGGCAGGGGTGTCTGACCTCTAAAATGTCAATCTTTGTTATCCATCCCATGAACATTATTTTGGCTTTGAAAATTCATTTCACCAGTATTTCCAAAGACTTCCAATCCATGGCAGCACTTTTCAAAAAGCCCCCTGTCAACATTTTGAAGAGCTGCAATCTAGTATTTTTGGGGCCTGTGTGGTACAGGATAACAAACTGTTTGCTGTTTTCAATTTTATAACAAGGGTGAAAGATTAGTTCAAGCATCTGTTGGAATTTCCATTCTTTGTTTTCTTTGTTGCAGGAATTCACCAGTCCACTCCAGGGAACTAAGATTGCAGTGTCCAACCTGCATCCTGTGGTGTCAGAAAACGATGTCATCGTAAGTTTCTTTACCCGTTTCATGCTGTCATGTTTCTCTTTAAAACAGACATATTACCTTTAACTTTACCTAGTCCTATCCAAATGCCTGAGGGTCAGGGACTAAGTGAAGATGGCCGATGAAAAACGGGACAGAGGATAAAAAGGTCACCATCTTCTTCACTAACCTCTGCATGGAGAGTAGGTTTTTGACATGACATGATTCTGTGTTACAAACCTTTCAGCAATTTAAGGTACTTCTTTGTATTAATTATTTTATATTTTCTTACCCATATTGGTGTCGTGTTGGTGTAATTGTTAGTGTGTTTGGCCCAGAGCTTAGAGGTCGTATGACAAGCCACTGCTGTTGTGTCCCTGGGTAAGGCACTTTCCTCACTCCATCCAGGCATAAAAAAGGGTTTCCTGACTTTGGATGGGGAGGTAAAAGGCGATGGGAAGAGAGGGATGGGCTCCTCCTTTTAATACCGTGTCCTACTCCAGGGATAACAACCCACTGAGAGGCACTGACCCTACGGCCTCAAAATGGCTATTGGATTTCCTTTTTTATCTACCGTGTTTGATTTTTTTCTTTTCCCCAGGAACTGTTCAGCGACCTTGGCCCACTGAAGCGTGCTCGGCTCATCAAGCAGGGCACGGCGGAGGTCGTGTACGTGAGACGGGAGGACGCCATTAACGCGTACAAAAAATACCACAACAGAGACCTGGACAGTAAGTCTACATTTGTCGTTGATTTGATCTCCTTGTAGTGGCGTCTGTGTGGCATAGTGGCAGAGCATCCGGCTATGAACCAATAAGACCCAGGTTCAATCCCCAGTGGAGTACCCAGACATGTCCGGACATGCACCCAGACGTTGTGCCCTTGGGAAAGGCACTTCAACACATATTTCCCATGTCCTAAGCCCAGCAGTAGGGTTTGGGTTGGCGTTAGGAAGGGCATCCAGCCGTAAAAACTCTTGCTACAAAAAGACTTGCACTTGATGAGGAGTTCTGGGGCCTCCCCATCCATGTGCAAGCACGTCCAACCCCCATATGATAGGGAATAAAAGACGTTAAATTGGATAGAGTGAGAGAGAGTAGTGGCTATTGGCACAAGGGTCATCAGCTCTAGCTTCTCGAAACCAAGGAAATGAATTGAGATGGCCTTATGATTAAGTTTGAATTTTTCATTCATCAGAAGGAAGACAACTTATTTTACAAATCTGCAGGCAGCTTTTTTTTGTTGTTGAAATTTTCTTAAGATAGATTCAGAGACTCTTTCCTGCTCTGTTCTATAAATGCAACTTTTTTTGGCAGTTGTCACAGTATTTTTTCCATTATCATAAATGATTATACATTCCTTTAAGCGGTCCGACATTTGGCAAAGGAAATGCATTTGAATGAGCTTTTAGGTTCTGCCAAGCAGCCAAGTTTCTAAATATATATCCTAATGGAAAGTTGATGACTCTAGGAAATGAGTGCTTCCTTTGAATGGTTGACGTTAATTATATTAGGTAGTCGGATAATGCTAGTCTCCTCTAGAATTTTTCAAAGTCGAAAACATCTAGGTGAAAGTGACAGAATGTTTGTAGTGGCCTGTAAATATGTCAGAACATATTTCTCTAGCTTTTAAAAGGTTTTGAATGAAAACCTGTCATCTGTGAATAATTTCATCAGGTTGGTGAATGAATGGATAGCTAAGATCTTCAGTCACAACCACATTGTGTGTCTTGTTGAATACACAAAAACCTTATGATTGTGTGTGTGTGTATGTGTGTGTGTGTGTGTGTGTGTGTGTGTGTGTACGTGTGTGTGTGTACGTGTGTGTGTGTGTGTGTCTGTCTGTGTGTGTGTGTGTGTTTCTGATGTATCTGTTTTATTCTACCACATGTACTTTGACAGCCCTTTAATATAACACACAATGTGATAGCAGATGGTTATATTGCACAGAACAAACAGTCACACCTACTCTCTCCATACCATGTGGTCTGGGTTTCTGTATCTGTGTCTATATAGCCAGAACAAAACTGGTATGTTATCCCTAGGAGTGGTTCACTGGCTTTGCAAAACAAACGAATCTCTCTCTCTGGGGCTAATTTGGCCTGACCGGTGGAAAGGCTGTTTTTTAGTCTGACTAACGTGTCCTTATTCTTTGTTCTCTCCAGGTCAACCCATGAAGTTGACCCTACACCTCCCATCCAACCCCCCTCCCACCACTCCTACATCAGCAGCACTGGAGCATCTAAAGTAAGTACAACAACTACACCTACACTACACTTACACTACACCTCCCTTCCAACCCCCTCCCACCACCCCTACATCAGCAGCACTGGAGCATCTAAAGTAAGTACAACAACTACACCTACACTACACTTACACTACACCTCCCTTCCAACCCCCCTCCCACCACCTCTACATCAGCAGCATTGGAGCATCTAAAGTAAGTACAACAACTACACCTACACTACACTTACACTACACCTCCCTTCCAACCCCCCTCCCACCACCTCTACATCAGCAGCATTGGAGCATCTAAAGTAAGTACAACAACTACACCTACACTACACTTACACTACACCTCCCGTCCAACCCCCCTCCCACCATTCCAACATCAGCAGCATTGGAGCATCTAAAGTAAGTACAACAACTACACCTACACTACACTTACACTACACCTCCCTTCCAACCCCCCTCCCACCACCTCTACATCAGCAGCATTGGAGCATCTAAAGTAAGTACAACAACTACACCTACACTACACTTACACTACACCTCCCGTCCAACCCCCCTCCCACCATTCCAACATCAGCAGCATTGGAGCATCTAAAGTAAGTACAACAACTACACCTACACTACACTTACACTACACCTCCCTTCCAACCCCCCTCCCACCACCTCTACATCAGCAGCATTGGAGCATCTAAAGTAAGTACAACAACTACACCTACACTACACTTACACTACACCTCCCTTCCAACCCCCCTCCCACCACCTCTACATCAGCAGCATTGGAGCATCTAAAGTAAGTACAACAACTACACCTACACTACACTTACACTACACCTCCCTTCCAACCCCCCTCCCACCACCTCTACATCAGCAGCATTGGAGCATCTAAAGTAAGTACAACAACTACACTTACACTACACCTCCCGTCCAACCCCCCTCCCACCACCCCTACATCTGCAGCATTGGAGCATCTAAAGTAAGTACAACAACTACACCTACACTACACTTACACTACACCTCCCGTCCAACCCCCCTCCCACCACCTCTACATCAGCAGCATTGGAGCATCTAAAGTAAGTACAACAACTACACCTACACTACACTTACACTACACCTCCCTTCCAACCCCCCTCCCACCACCCCTACATCTGCAGCATTGGAGCATCTAAAGTAAGTACAACAACTACACTTACACTACACCTCCCGTCCAACCCCCCTCCCACCACCCCTACATCAGCAGCATTGGAGCATCTAAAGTAAGTACAACAACTACACCTACATTACACTTACACTACACCTCCCGTCCAACCCCCCTCCCACCACCCCGACATCAGCAGCGCTGGAGCATCTAAAGTAAGTATAACAACTACACCTACACTACACTTACACTACACCTCCCGTCCAACCCCCCTCCCACCACCCCAACATCAGCTGCATTGGAGCATCTAAAGTAAGTATAACAACTACACCTACACTACACTTACACTACACCTCCCGTCCAACCCCCCTCCCACCACCCCAACATCAGCAGCATTGGAGCATCTAAAGTAAGCGCAACAACTTTCAGAGAATGAAACTCAACTTTATACAGTCATGTACTAGTAGATTGCATGCTTTTGAGCCATAAATTTTATCCAAGAATGAAAAAGAAATGATGTAGTTATGCACTACAGCTCTCAGGCTACTGAAAGTTAACTTTATGGATTGCTTGCTTTTCAAGTTTTAATTCAAAAATTTCATATAAGAATGAAATTGAAATTGTCTAGAAGGTTAAGTCCATTTTGTGATAGGTAGTCTTAAAAGATGGATATTTTTAAGCAGTTTCATGACAATTCCAACATACATGTCTTCAATATGATACATGTAGCTTTACAAAATGCTAGTAAGTATTCCCAACAGCAACACGCTTCTCCAACTTTTCATTCTAGCGTATCACTGCGTATGCTTATCTCTAAGTTACGCTATGTTTCACTTCATAAATTTATGATTGACTCTTCCACTCCTTCATTTGTGCATCTTTCATTCACTCATTTTGTATTTTTTCCACAGGATGCGAGCGGCCTCGTCCCCTCCTGCTACCCAGAAGCCTCTAGAAATCAACACGATACACCGGGCGCTCTTCAAGTCCAGCGCCGCTTCCGACCCCGCGACCCCATCCAAACCTGTAGTCTTTACCGTTAAGATATAGATCATTTCTCATAACACCCCTTTTTTCTTATGGTATCATCTATACCCTTGATACGTTTTGGTTAGTTTGGACCAATTCATCACATTTGAAGGGGTGTTTTGACAAACCTAGAGGAACAGATCATTTATTGCATTTAAGAAAATGCTGTTAATCATACCTGCACAGACACTGCATTTGACCTCCCCTGTTTTCAAGTGGTATGAACTGGATGTTTGTCTCTCAAACACACTTTGGACCAGCCCACTTTGGAAAGGGGACCAGCCCACTTGGCAGGAATCATGCAGAACTATGTCCTGGACAGTGTACTGTAAGAAGACTTCTTTAAGCTATTTTGACTCAACTCAGTACTCCTATTCTTTGATGGTATCTAAATGGGTACCAGACTTGATAATTAAATGATCAGGTAAGATATAGATATAATTGAAAATTATCGTAGTTTGGGTAGAATCTCACAAGTCATCTTTCATGGTAGTGAATTTCTTGAAAAATATTAAAAGTAGGAAAAGTGGTAAAGTCCCTAAAATTCGAAATCTTGTTGTTTTGTTATTTAAGAAAGAAAGGTGAGTAAAGGAGAACTGATTTGTTTACTTGGTGTGCTCCACACAGCTGTACATGTATATAGACACATATTCAGTCCATTATTATCTACTGGTTCTACATTTTGAAGTTGTTGGAATGTCCTGCAGTTGTATTTAGACCCCTGCCAGTTAATAAGTCATTTCCCGGTTTCAAAGGCACATGTACAGCAAGATGAGTTATGTCAAAGTTTAAATCCCCTAGCTAAACGTTTCTGTGTTTAGACCATACCTGTGCTGACGTATTTTGTTAATTGTTAACAGGTGTGTCTCGGGCCTTGAACTTTGACATATTACCCACAATGCATCTTGCTGCACATGAGCAGTTGAAACTGTGAAACGGCTTATAAACTAACTCACTCACTCTCTCCCATAGCTTAGTCAGCCGTCAGGGCAACATGGCTCTCAGTGAAAGCTCTCCACTGCTAGCGGTCTTCCGCCAGTCTGGTCATCTGGTTGGCTGAATGACCGGTCCACTCCTTTAGATCTGTGATCATAAACTCACAGGGGTCTAAATGCTCATAGTTGGGATCATGTACATGACGACATTACTCTTTTTTTCTTGCATTTATGACAGCAGTTTACTTCTGTGTTATTCCAGAAAATATATAACATTTTGGAGTGTAAAGATAGGATCAATGATGTACAGTCTTTTTTTCTTCTCTCTTTGTTGGACTTTTGCTGAGTTATAGGCAAAGTTATTAAGGACGTAGAGCTAGTCTTAGTGATTGTAACAAGTACATGTGATTCCTTTGCAATACAACAACCCATAATAGATACTGTCACAGTGTGTCTCCTACATGTTTTTTTTTCTAATCTAAAAATAAGGATCTTATATCACAACCTAAAAATCTGCTGGCAATGCTGGCTGCCTTTAGATATTCTTTTCATTTATTTTCTGTGTGTATACAATTATACTTGTATTGCACAGCAAAAGAATTACTTATAACTTACTCTTTAAGCTCCTTTTTGGTGAGGGAACCCTTTGGTACAGTAGTTGTTTTGGGTTGGTAGTGAGGAGTTCCATAAGACTGTTGCTTATCTGTATATGTATAGCCGGTATAACCGCCGTTAGGCGTAACACACCAGCTTCGCAGGTACGCGGCGCTGCAGCAGCTGGTTATATTACACTGTACGGCCTGTCACTGACACCTAACTTTTGCACATCTGACTGCAATCGTTCTTTGAAGCTATTTAGTGAAGGTGTTCCTACAGCATCTGATGACAACGAGTTCCATTCTACTATGGTTCTCGGGAAATACGAATTTTTGAACACATCAATCCTTGGTTTATAACTCTGGTACTTAAAGGCATGACTATTATCATCAGGCAAGTTAGAACAGCTCATCAGTAAAAAATGATATTTTCCCAAAATTTCTTCTAAAAATAATACCCTTATGTTTGGGGACAATTGCAACATTTTTAGTTTTTTATGTAGACTTGAGTTGACATTAAAGGCCTTCATGTGTTCATATAATCAACGTTTTGTATTGAACTACTTATACTGTATAGTGATGTATTCTTCTGCTGCAAGTAAAGTAAGATTCATTCCTCTTACCGATCTGCACCGTGGGTTGTCATATAGCCTGAAGGAAAATCCCACCACAATGGCATCTGGGATCGCGCCTTTATGGACTTTCCTCAATTTTGAGATGCAATTGACGATCGCCAATATTAGGATTACATTTACAGCCATTGAGGTATACTTTATGGACGGTTTTATACTGTCCCGTCAAATTGGCGAATTCTTTTCTTTACTTTAAAATACTTAACACCCATATTTCTTTCGTTCTTGCCGCAAATGGAGTCCTCCAAATATAACCTCCGTAACCTTTATGTGTGTGGATGAAAGTTGTAATCAAACTGAGTTGTGTTGCCGTATCGCCCATCTCGGATGGAATATACGATCTCTTCTGTTCGTCTTTTGAATAACCTCCGTAACCACATTGCCATTTTGTGAATGAGAGGTTTTATCAAACTGACGACGTGCATTTATCGTCTATCTTGGAAGGGCTGCAGTATCTCTTCTGTTAGTCCTATGGAAAACCTCCGTAACTATTGTCCGTGTGGATAAAAGGTTTTATCAAACCATGCTCTGCAGTATAATCCGTCTGGGATGAAGTTTATGTTCGATTCGGTTCGTCTTTTGTCTGAGAATCGAACGAGGTTTCCCATGATTTCACGCCAGTAGGGTTTTACGTAGCATGATGAAGTTATTACATGGGATATTTGTGCTGGTGATGAGGTTTACGAAGTTTTTACTACAGAACAGTCGGTATAGGAGGATAACGAAATTTTCTGTACACAACCTAGCCGACGTGTCTATTACCGTCCGTCACCATCCTCGGGGCAATAGTAACTGGTTCTACCTCGCACTGCAACTAGGTGTCGCTGCTGCAGCGTGGAGAATGCGGTCCCAAACGTGACTGTGGACAGGTCCAGTCAGTATTGTCCCCTAGTATGTAAAACACTTGCTTCAATCCTTCCGAAAATAATTTCATCGGGTTAGTAGAACATAGGATATTTGGAGTTTCTTTTATCACAACCAGGTAATCTCACAAGCTCAGCCACATTTGGGTTTACGTTCTCGCCGCAAAAGCGCCACCTACATCGGCTACTTATAGCGGTGAGAAGCAGTACTCCAGTCAGAAGCTCTGAATCGTTAAAATGGGTATAAAACTGTTAACGAAGAATAGAACTATACATGATGTGCCCAAGCTTTCACATGAATGGGCTACGGGTAATTTACCATAAAATGAATTGTATTTGTACATTTGTATTGCGTACATGTAGTGGCCAGAGGGCAGAACTGAACATACATTTAATACGTGTTCCTAAAAGGTGCAAGTATGAGAAGCAAGACACGTTAATGTAGAAACCTTAAAACGGACGTGAATGAAAATATACGTGATACTAATGTATACTACAGTGACTTTGTTTCACATAAAACTTCCACCAATTTTATTCTGGTCTATTTACCTTTATTTTCAGTCCTGATAATGACCATGTGACAGAGCCATACAACACAGTAATGATAAAACTAGTGGGTAATCTATGGTTTATATCATGTCCATGTATGTGAGCGTAAAATGTGTTCCCATTCGTTTTCATGATAGATTTAATATGATATAACGGGAATATGTTGCATAAGAAGGGAACGGTGCTGATATTTATGACATAGCCCTTCTGTTAACATGCTTATCAAAACACACGGGAGATGAATTCATCATTATAGTGTGTTACGCTGAAGGGTGGTCATAATGGCAGACTGATTTTTTTCTGGCTTGCATGCATGGCTTTGGTTTGTTCTGGATTTCCAGCATATCATATGACATTAGACCATACGTTTCTGATACAGAATTTGGGGTTTGGAGACACTCATTTAGGGCGTTTAAGTATAGGACTGAAAATGTGACAAACTCACATCATTTGGTTCCTTCGGGCTAAGAATTGATTATAAATCTTGTCAAAATACTTCGTCAGTCGTAAGTCATCAATTTTCCCAATATCTTCAGTTCTAGCTAGCGAAGACTGTCGTAACAAGACAACAGGACGACATGTCAATGACATCTTACAGTAAACTCAAGTTTATATTGGGTCATCCACATTTATATTACGTCGTCTACATGTACGTCTTTATTTTCTTATTCGTTCCTACCATAATATGGAAAAGGGAATGAAATTCATAGCTATATCATTAATGTAATATAATGTACGGCTTGTGCAATAGATCGGGGTTCCATATAGCTAAAGAGTGTCATACATTTTCGCCATACTGCTGGGTGATGTATATTATCCAGCTATAGGGACGTCTTGGGCACTATAACAGTTGTTACTGATGATGATGACAGTCAACATTATATATGTCGTATGTTACATCTCGAGCTCTGCACATCCGTCCAATTTAATCCTAAGATTAACTGTAATTACAACATTCGTCAATTCATAGTCGTTTTGTCAGTAGGAATCATTATCAATCTATGATAACTTTCCTCTCAGCACTTTGCCAGCAAAGGTCCGTATCAAACCAAACATCAATCACCGTATCATCCATTTGTTTCAAGGAGGTATTCAATTGGAGGCATTTACTAGGAAATAAGTCAAATTTGTTCTCCATGATTTGTAATTAGATTAATCTATGACATGCCAAATAGCAGTTACTCAATCAACAGGATCTGATTTAGGTAACATCCACTACCTCTCGTCAGTGACACTGAAATGACCTCTTCCAAAATCATATCCAGTTGCTTATCTTATTACCTTGATGTCTATCCTTCGTAGACGTAATCTAGGATATCTTTCCTCCAAGCACATTGCCTTCAAAGCTCCGTATCACACAGCAAGCTTCCCCAGGACAAGATTAACTAACTGTATCACCCATCTAGAGAGGGGATTTGTCAAAATTTACAAGGGAAATTATCCGATTTATCATCTGATAGATTTGCAGTGAAAAGAAATCTATGTATGACATTTATCCTCTCGACACTTTTCCAGTAAAGCCCCGTATCACCGTTTCCTGGGGGTATGATCATCTACCGTGTAATCCATTTTGAACAAGGATTTTTCCAATTCATATAAAGTCTAAAATTTTCAAGGACAGGGGAAATTGCCATATTCATCATACATGTTTTTTTTTACAAACAGCTTTCCTGATAGAGCTCTCTTAGAAAAGCGCCGTATAAAAACTTTCCTGGAGCCAACATTGCTGTCCTATGATCTATGTCTATGATGGAGGATTTGCCCAATCTCATATCTGGAAGTCTAGGATTTTCAAGAGAAAAATATATTCACTATAGCAATCATACTTGGTAGTGCTGTGGTAAGGGCAACGTTCCCATAGAGATTTCGCAAGAAATCCCTGTTTCGGAAAACGGCGAGTTCCCCAGGCCAACATTAGCTACTGTGTCATCAATATTGAGAAAGGATTTGGCCAATTTTATACCGAAAGTCATTTTGAAAACGAAAATGACCATGTTCATCATGACTGGTACTACTGGTGTTGTTACGGTAAGATCAGCTTTCCTACCAGCACTTTCTTAGAATAGCTCCGTATCGTAAAACAGCGAGCATTCTAAGGCCAACATTAGCTACTGTATCGTCAATTATGAGGGAGGCGTTTCCCAAGTTTAAACTGAAAGTCACTTTCAAAACGAAAATCAGTATACTTATCATTATTCGTACTACTGGTAGTATTAAGGTAAGATCAGTTTCCCCACCAGCACTTTCACAGAAAAGTTCCGTATCAGACAACGGAGAGTTCCCTAAGGCCAACATTAGCTGCTGTGTCATCAATAGTGTGGAAGAATGTACCTACTTTCAAAACGAAAATGACCATATTTATCATCTTTATTCATCTATCATCTATAATACCTGCTACCACTGGTGGTATTTCGGAAAGAACAGTTTTTGTAAGAGAAGCATTATACAAATGCGAGTTCCTAAGGCCAACTCCAGCTACTGTGTCATCAATTATGATGAAGGGTTTTCCCAATTTTACACCAGCTTCTCTCACTCCGTCGCAGAGGATTTACTCGGGAAATTACGACATTCATCAAGTCATAACTTCGCCGTAAGAATGACTCTGTGATAACTTTCCTTGCCACAATTCTACATGCAGCAAAGCTTCGTATCATGCCCGACAGCAAAGTCAATTCTACACACTGCGTAGCGACGGATTTACACAGGAAATTATTCAATTTATCATCTCATAGCTTTACAGTAGGAATCGGTTTAAGGAGCAACGTCCTTCCTCGAGCAACAGTAATGTTTCTACACCAGTATCAACAATTGTTACGATCCATTCGGAGAAAGGAATTTGTTTATCTTTACGATGGCTTCTCCTCACTGCATATCTAAGGATTTACCGAGAAAATTACGACATACATCATATCATATCACAGTATCTCAGTCTATAAAGGCTTTCCTCATAACGCTTTTACGGCAAAGCTTCGAATCGAGCCCAACGGCAAGTTTTCTCAGACCAACATTAGTTTCTGTATCATCAATTTTGAACATAGGTTTATCCAATTTTACACCGCGTCGCAAAGGATATACCCAGGAAATTACGATATTTATCACCTCGCAGCGTCGCAGTAAGAGCGAGTCTGATAGTGTTCTTCTCTCAACAGCAAAGTAGCAACGAATTACCTTAGGCTACTGTCGGCTGGTGTGTCATTCGTTTTGAGGAAGAACTTTTCCAATATCACACCTGATCCTCAACACCGTGTATCGAAGGATTTGTGCAGGAAATTAAGACATTCATCAAGCCGAAGCAGTGTGGTAAGAGTTACTTAGACTAAGATCCTCCCGTGATCTAAGTCCTAAATCTTACTTAGACTCAGATCCACCGTGATCTAAGTCCTACTTCGATCTTACCTCGATAGGTATGAATCTATAATAGCTTTACTACACTGAGGAACATCTTGAAAATGTAAGTCTCTCAACGCAATTCTCTCGAAATACTGATATCAATTTTCCAGATTTAAAATACCAAGGTTTAAATGTTTCCGTGATATGTGCAATGATTCGCCCTGCAGTACCCTTTTCTCATCAACAGAGGTCTCTTCCGGACCGGAGACTGCTGTTATCTGTGACGCAACCGAATACTAGTAGTTTATTGTGTTCCAGTTATAAAATCAAGGGTTCCATGAGTCCAATTCTGGTCGCTGTACAAAGACTTGACAGATCACTCAGCGAATCTTAAAGATAAAGAACTCCTTTTTCACGTTTCGTGTGTTTTCTTATCTTTTAAACCATACTTTTACATCTTGCATTATGTTCCAGTTATAAACTCAAGGGTTCCACGAGTCCAATTCTGGTCGCTGTACAAACTTGATAGATCGCTCATCGAATGTTAAAGATAAAGAACCACTTTTTCACGTTTTGCGTGCTTTGTTATCTTCTAATCATACTTTTACATCTTGCATTATGTTCCAATTAAAGAAACCAAGGGTTCCCCGAGTCCAATTCCTGTCGCTGTACGGTTGCTCAGCGATCGCCGTCTAGTGGAAAGGGGGCCAATGTAGTATCTGCACTCTCAAGGCGACAGTTACTACATACTGTAATTACTTGGGAGCGAAATTGGCTTTTCTGCGGAGCTCTTGTGACGTGATGGGACCGGGGGCGGGAAACATTGATTTCATTCTGCACCGACAAAAAGCAGGAAGCGTTCATTTCGTCTCTGAAAGCGTTTGTTTATTACGGTTTGAGCACGAGGGAGTCCTGTCGTCATTGGAGGTTAGGCCACGCGAAGTTAGTTGTTTGGATGTCAGCATTTGAAGGTCCCACATTTGATGCTGGAGTGAAGAAACAGTCCAAATCTTGCATTAGCCGAAACTAAAGTGATCCTCGTGTCCCACTAGTGTTCTAGATCCTTGCATCTTTCACCGAAAAGGATGTTCATAAGAACAGTCGTGAGCACTTTATATATACCGAACGTATACTGTAATTCTTGTTTCTTTCACTGTAAATTTATGTTCATTGTTTTCACGGCCACCTCTGTTCAAATATCCGTTCTGTAAATCACTTGGCGCCACCGTGAAGTTAGAGTTCAGTGAAAATGTCAATTTTTCTTATTCCGTGAAATTTTGCTTCCGTGAACATGAAGTGAATTACAGTATTCAAAGCGGTCCAACATCGTAGGATCACCGTAAAATCAGCACCATGGACAAGGACAGGGCTACTGAAATGCAGTGAGACACACCACACCACCACCCAGCTGACTAGTGCCTCCGAGTGTATTCTGCACAGACTTCCAACTTCAGCTCTTCCGCACTAACTTCCAAGCAGGTGTCCAACTTTTCTAACAACCAAAAAGTCAGCACCGTGGACATGGACATCCTTGTGATTTTACATACGGTTTTGTATACCATTAATGTAATTGTGAACCAGTGTTACCCTTACCTTTTCCTACAGAATAACTAAATTCCTCGCAATTTGACAACAGCGTAGTTTGATACAGTTTCGGTTCCCTCACACATCCCACTTCGACAGAGTATTCGAAGCAGGTTTCCAAATCCAGGTCCCCTGTTCGAACAACCGTAAAGTCAGCACCATCGACAGGTAACAGCCTTGTAATTGTTAATACGGTTGTATATGTAATTCTTCTAAAATGTGTACCAATGCTATACCCTTTCCTACAATATAACTAAATCCATCGCAATTTTGAAATTCCTCGCAATTTAGGCAATTTAGCCCTTCCGCCGATGTGTTCTAAGCAGGTGTCAAAGTCAGCACCATTGGCAGGGACAACCCTGTCCACATGGTTGTGTATATCATTCATGTAAATGTAAACCAGTGCCGCTCTCACCCATTCCCACAAGATAATCAAATCCCTCGCTGGTGATACCTTTATAGTTTAATACAGTTTCCCTGACACATCCCTCTGCCAAAGTAGTTCGAGCAGGTTTCCAAATTCAGATTCTCTGTTCTAACAGTCCCGAAAACAGCACCGTGACAAAGGCAGCTTTGTGCTTTTCCATACGGTTGTGTATATCATTCATGTAGATATAAACCAATATCGCTCTCAACATTTCTACAAGATGATTACATCCCCCGCAATTGAGACTTTTACAGATTAATAGAGTTTCCCCCACACATTCTATTCGGAAGCGTATTCTGAGCAGGTCTCCAAGTTCATCGCTACCAGCCGAGGTCGCCCTCCCCCCAGGAAATCCGTGGAACGCACCTTAATGTCACAGCTCGGTGAGTCTGATGTTAGAGTAATTGGGAACCGCTACACTTCATCCGTTTGTGGTTATTGTCAGTGTTGGGTCTCCGGGCAGCATGTGTAGCGGGTAACGCCGTCTATGGGCGTCTTGGAATTGGAAGAAGCTTAGTGGAGGGATTGGAAAGGATTTCTCTTAGTCCGTCCGAATATCAATCACAACTACATATAGTCATGTGCATTAAAATGTGTCTCTACATAACACCAATTGCGGTTGCAACGGAGTAGCAAATTTTTCTGATGACATTTGACAGAAGTGTTGCATACTCTCTTAACAAGTTTTAACATCCATACAGAGTTCGAACATTCAAATTCAACTATTCTAGTCTTTAATGTATGTGGATGTTAACTTAAAATCCACATACATTTACGATTAGAATAGTTGACCATGGTGCTGACGTTGACACCTGCTTGGAACACATCGGCGGAATGGCTTAATTGGCTAAATTGCGAGGAATGGCACAATTGCGATGGATTTAGTTATATTCTAGGTAAGTGTATAACATTGGTACACATTCTAGGGGAATTACATACTTTATACAGTAGAATCCAGCTATTTGCATTACTGTAATAGCATATTTCGGGGATATGCATAAAATTTTGAAAACCAAAACCGTTTCCCATTCACGCCATTATAAATAAAATGGCATAATTGCATTAGCCATTTTTGCATACTCCTGCTATTTGCATAAAATAATGCCAATGGCTGTACAACTATATTAAAAATCACAAGGCTGTTACCTGTCGATGGTGCTGAATTTACGGTTGTTCGAACAGGGGACCTAGATTTTGAAACCTGCTTCGAATACTCTATCGAAATGGGATGGGGAACCGAAACTCTATCAAACTACACTCTTGTCCAATTGCGAGGCATTTAGTTATCCTGCAGGAAAAGGTAAGCCATATTGTAAATAACTGCAGGTCCTTTATTCCATGATTGTGGAGACAACACAGTTAGGACATGTGTCTGCGAAGTTAAAAGATAACGACTGATTAATTGGTATGTATCAAATGATTGATTGATCGGTCGATTGATTGATTGATTGATTGATTGATTGGTTGGTTGGTTGATTGGTACAGTCATTCATTCATTCACTCATTCATTCATAGTTATTGTTTTTGTATCCAAACGTATGACTCTAATATATACCGAGATCGTTGCTAAAAGATGTATTCCCCTATAAAAGAACGGCATCAAAATGGACATTTATGAGAGAAACGTGCCACATTTTTAAAATCATTCGCTGCGTAATTTCAGTCCACTTATTTCTAGAATACAGGCAATATATTTCTGCAACGCAGTGATGCGCTTTGTTTCATAAAACAATATGCCTTTCACGACTATTGATTGTGTTGCTAATGAAACGCCGTCAATTTTTATTAAGGATTTCCATCTACAGCGAAACGTGTCGCCTGTAAGGTGATACTAAATCAATTCTGTGGATGGCAATCACTACAAACGCGACATCAGCTGATCAGGGAACGCAGTTTTGAATGAGAAAAAGCAAGATGACATAAGCTGAAAACGACAAGGTGGACAATTATTTATGGCAATGAACTGTAAAAAAGGAAACAAGAAAGGGTATTTACTTTCACAGTTAGGAGTACGACTAAGTCGGTGAGTCATAATCTAAAGGTAAAGGTAGTCCCATAGCCTTTTGAGGCCGAATTCGTGTTATCCACTGTATCTGGGGCAGGGTTTTGGAAGGCAGAGCCCATCCTTCTCCTTCCATCGCCTTTTACCTCCCAAGGTCACCAGGGTGGATTGAGGAAAAGCCAAGTGAATCGAACCCGTGACCTCACGAACCCGTGTTCAGTAGCTTAGCCACTTTGCCATCCGACTCCACCCGAGACCTATCGTACGCACGTACGCAAAGTCAGTACTGTGACAAATAGACTTTGCTTTGGTGATCCGTGGATATTCGTGGACAAACCCTTGTGAACGATACCATATTACCCCTCCGGGTCTGATTATGCCCCTTAGTCCTGGTTCACAGGTGCGATTTCTGGTTCATATAGATATACAAGCAGAGACAACACAGCGGGAGTAGCACAGTGTAGCGATAGCTCTTTTCCATAGATGCTGAGTACTGTGCAGAGAAAGAATATTTTACTTTTCTCAAAGTTACTTGTGCGTCATATAATCGAACACACGACTAGTCGTATGCCAAGCGAGCACTGCACCAACTCATCTATTGCTGGGGTAATTCGTGGATGCTCCAATCGGGAAGGTGTGATGTCTGGGCGCACCCAGAAGAAACACGCACTTTCCTGCGGTACCATGTTCGATAGTGCAGGTATGGGGCATTAGGGCATTATATAGAACGGCTTTGCGCTCTACATAATGATACTATGAATTGATATGTAAACTGTACCAAATAATCTTTCGCTGCGGTAATTCATGAATACTCAAAACGCGAAGGTGTGACTTCGGGCTTCCCTCGCTCTGCAAGCCGGAGATCGCATTCCGTCGGGTCTAATTAACCCCCTCATAAATCCAGCCTCTTCCTGTCCCTCTCCACCCACACCATGTCCGGGGAGGCCCCTCATAATCCCCGCCCAAATCCAGCCTCTTCCTGCCCCTCTCCACCCACACCATGTCCGGGGAGGCCCCTCATTATCCCCGCCCAAACCCAGCCTCTTCCTGCTCCTCTCCACCCACACCATGTCCAGGGAGGCCGGCGGCTAAGCCCCCTGATTATCCGCCATGATCCTCATGACCACGGTTAATGAGGAGGGGAGGCGCGGAGGTGCTGCCTGGTACTGATGTGTTATACATGAACCATGCCAGCACTAGAGGTGTTGCTTTGAAGAACAGCCCTTTAACAGTGAATAAAGTATACAATTTTTCAAGGCAATTTTTCTGAACGGAAGGGTATGGCAACCCACTGTAATATCATTTCGGTAGGTCTGTCGCTAATTGTAGCGTGCGCAGTCCAGTGGATAGCGACTATGCCTCTGGACCAAGAGGTTGGGAGTTGGAATTCAGGCAGGTGTCTATCATCCATCATGCAAGCCGCTGGAAAGCATGTCCCTAGGAAGGGATATTAAGTCTTATTCCACTGTTCATTGTGCTCGTCAAGAGAGCTTGGGCTATTTTCAATGAGCCTGTAAAAATGTACACACATGTATCGTCTTTTCTGTCACGACAAATCGGAGATTGGGTCTTTAGTGACCTCAAAGGTATTTGAGATCACTTTCACTTTGGTCTCCCTCCTCCATCCCATGCCAGGGATGAGGAGTGGGAAAATGCTTCAACTAGGATATTTAAGATTTCTACATTATAACTCTACCACAAGAAAGGTATTGGTTTGACGTGTGACATGGGGGATCCTGAATGGTGTGAAACAAACTCAGACTTGGGCTTAATTCTTCCTGCATCTCATTGAAGCACCGGGCAGTCACAGAAGTTTTATATTCATTAAGATTTTGGTTCTCTTTCTTGGTTGAAGTGATATTAATGCTTTTACGTCAAATCTGCCCTGAATAAAGGTATTGGATTGATGTATATGCGATCATGAACGAACTTAGACTTGGACTTAATTCTCTCTTCTTCTCATTGAAGCACTGGGAAGTCACAGACGTTTTTTTTCCACTCGATCCATCGCAAAGACTCTCTCGTGCGTTGCCGGTGAATTATACATTGTCTTTGCCAACACGTTAGGTGTTAGGTTGACGTATTGCGCTGCGAATGGCTCTTGCCACACGTCGGAGGATAAATGATGTGCGAAGTAACGAGAACATATGGACTCTTAGACAGGCGGGGATGGAAATATATGTTGGGAAGGTATGAATCGTGCTTGAGGGATGGAATGCATTGTGAATGTAGCCAAGGGCCGTTTCATGGTATAACAACACATGTATTGATTTTTTGTGTCATTTTAGACATTTTTATTGATTCTGAAACGAACGTGCTGTAAAAAAAGTACAATGTGCGAAATCAAAGATTTTAAACTTAAACAGAGCAAAACGGAATAGCATTCGTAGCTCTGGGACAATGACAGCGCTGAGACGGAATTCGACCGGTTTCGACCACATTAGTCTTTCTTAAGTATGGCAGCTGCAGATCTTTTATACTCCTCCTTTTGTACTGTTTCTGTGTCTCTTAAGTGCAGACAAAGACCAATCAGCATAAAAGAACAAACGGATTAGTAATGGCTGAATCTGAACAAAATCTCTTTGAGTAGAGCTAGTTTGATAACAAAGTCACTAGAACTGCAGATCTAGAGTGTTCATTAGCTCCAGTTGCTATCTGGCTTTCTGCCAGCAGACTACCCCACGTCAATTGCGGGAAGATCACTGCTTTGCGTGCTTCAAAAACTTTCACTATCAAGTTACGCCAGCGCCGTCCCAGCGCTATGAGTTCAGAAGGCAAAGTTGTATTCTATGTTATAGCCGAAAAAGACCCCGTATCACTGAGAGCCAGAGAGAGATCTGCCCCGCTACGCGTTCCTAACCAGTAACCACCGACAGCAATCTCAGTCAATCCCGAGTTCTCCTCCGACGGTTTCTGGACTTTGGGTGATCCCTCTTCAAGTCTCCTCGCATTCATCCAAAGTCCTTCCCCATAAAGAGTGCTTAACATTGATCATCCAGAGCGTAGAAGTGGCCTGTGTGTGCGCCCACTGATAGCATACAGCTGAAGTTATTCTGTACATCAAAGGCGAAGCCGATCCACGATACTGTTCCCGGTGGTAAAGAGAAAGCCGTGAGGGAATCCAGTTCTCGTAGAGGGTCAAGCGAGTGATACGGAGCTTCATTAGAGCGTGTGCGCGGAGAGAGGGGTCGTCGTTTGGCGCTTATCATTAAGTACGTCAGTGGAGAGGACAGCTCAGCGCGGTACGGACGGTGAGAATTTCGGCTGAGAGAAAGGTTAAAGCAGAACATCACCTGAAGAGGACGTGTGGAAGAAGACTTCAGGTAACAGCCGTTTGGTCTTTTGCATAACCATGGCAGTGAAGCAGTGTAAATGGAACGCATAGATTACAATTTCAAAATACTGTTTATGTTTTTCGACAATGACTGAGAGAAATGAGCACGAACGACAGCCGTCTAGATTTGATATCGGGACAACATGACAGAGGATAGAATTTCATAGAGGACCTTTGTTGCACGACAATTGTACAAGTATGGCAAGAATTCTTAAATGTGACGCAAAATAGAAGTATGGAATACAACATACTAATGGCCATATAACCTTTGCTACAGTGATTTGAATTCTAGTTCTGAAACTTGGTGCAGAAATGTTGTAATTGTTCTGGGCCAGTTGTCATGTCAAATTTTCAATGATGCAGACGGTTTGTCGGTGGAGGTTAGACATCCAGGTATTGAAATACACGAAATGGCTGTTTGTAGACGGTCAGCATTCACTGCCATTCGCAAGTGTCACTGAGCAAAATTTGTCGAACAGCAGACGGTTTTGGGCAAATTTTGAATGATGCACACGGTTTTTCGTTGAAAGTTAGACATCCAGGTTATAAGATACGCAAAATAGCCGTTTGTAAATGGTCACACGTTTCAGGTAGAATCCACTACCTTTCGCGAGTATCACTGAGATTTGTCGAAGAACAGACGCTTTCCACCCATCTCTCTCTTCCTGTGCTACACTTAACGGCTTCAGTAACAGCGTGTTTCCCTGCATGGCGTCTGTTATTGCCCGAGACTTTGGCCCAAAAGTGTCCCCTTGTGCGCGATAGATTGCGGGGTGAATTACTAGCGTAGTTTACCTGTCTACTCAATTGCAGTACGTTTATAGACACGTCGCTGGGCTTGCCTGTTATATGTGCCCATGAAACATAACAAAGCGGGGCTGGCCGTGGCCTTTGTGACCCGGCATTTGCCACAGTGTGGTTATGGCCTTCAATATTCGCGGAGATGTTTCCCAACGCGACGATCAGCAACTTCCCCTGTCGGTTTTACAGCGTCCTAAGTTATATGGGTGGGCACTGCGGGTAAATAAGAAACCATCACATGCTGGTCTACGCTTTAAGGCCTTCTTTACACTCGCTGAGCGACCGTAGAGCGACCGAAATTGCGCCTGTTTGACCCTTGATTGGAATTTGAAGCATCATGTTTAAGTATGATTCAAACGACAACAACTATAAAATGAAAACGCACAAAACGTACAAAGTATTCGTTATTTATCTGCAACATTCCTTGAGCGATCTGTTAGACATTGGCCGCTAAGCAGTGGCAGCCTGAAATGGAAGAGGGGTGCTATAGCTTTCAACATTCGCAGAGATGCGTCCCAACGCGGCGATCAGCAACTTCCACTGTCAGTTTTACACCGTCCTAAACTTGTATAGGTGGTCACTGTGGGTCAATAAGAAACCATCACATGCTGGTCTACGCTTAAAGGCCTTCTTTACACTCGCTGAGCGACCGTACAGCGACCGAAATTGCGCTTGTTTTACCATTGATTGGAATTTGAGTCATCATGTTTAAGTATGACTTTAACGACACATATTATGAAATGGAAACACACAAAACGTAAAAAGTGTTCGTTCGTTATCTGCGACATTCATTGAGCGATCTGTTAGTTTTAATTTCTCTCCATAATGTAATTTACCAACTCAGTGTTCTGTCTGCCTGGGATGGAAAACATTGAATGAGATTTTCTAGCCTTATAGTTAGTTTGAATGCTCTATCAGCCCTTTGTCGTAACCGCTATACAGAAACATTAATGGCCACAAGCTGTAAAGGTGACATTTCTTGTACACAGAAGACTGATTTAGTGCGTTCGTAACGCACTGGCGCGTGGGTCAATTCAGAAAGATCTCTCCTTGGCACGCACTTTTAAAGCAATTGCTCGTGCTCGTCAAGGTCTAACAAGCTGGTCTACTGTGTACGTTAAGAGTTGCCGTTGGCCCTTGAGGTGGTAGAGGGGGCAGCCTTACTTCTTATTCTTACATAAAGCTTCTTCTACATTATGAACAAGGCGGAGCATCACAGTAGGCGGTGCAGACTCGAGATGTTGCTACGCAGACTTAAAAGCGTTTCAAGTGTCTGTTCCACTTGCACTTCTCGCAGACATACCACTCAAGTAGCCAGGTAATAAGACGCTTTCTTGTAATCGAACTTCTCCCCTTTATAGTCTAGAGCTGGAGGAATGGGGTAGGTCAGTAGCTCTTATTCACACTTATTTGCGTTTATTTGCACTATTGAGAGAAACGTTACAGACTGTCACACGAGATGCTGATCAAACAAAGACGGACTTCAGGCGCAAGACCGCCGAATAGACTTGGTTTCAGTTTGCTTCTTGACACAATAAAAGAAATGTCGCCCCTCTCTGCTCTCCAAGCAGAGGTTGGTGGAGAGGATTGTGACCTTTTTTTTATATCATATCCCACGTTTTCTGTCCAAAACGGGACATGTGATAAAATGATCACAATCTTCTCCACCAACCTCTACGAGGAGAGTAGTCCCTTTCGACAAATTGGTGTCGAGCAACTTTGTACTGCTTTAACACGTTTTGTCCATTCCGAATCACAGTAAAAGGTGAAAGTATATTTACTTGGTCACTAAACTGTAAATTAACGATCGCAAGAGTCATAGAATGTCAACAAAAGCCATTTTATACCATAACAATGATATGCTGTCTGCTAGGGATGACATACATAGAATGACGTTTATCTAGCCTGATAGTTAGTTTGAATGGTCTACCGACCCTTTGTCGTAACCGCTATACAGAAACGTTCATATGGTCACATGCTGAAAAGCACTCCTATCATTTCTGCTATATAGAAAAGACACAGACTTGATTTTATGCCTGACTTTCCATTAGTTATTTTAGCCTGCTTTTTCTAAAACAAGATCAGCCTATCCAGAAAGATAGGTAGTAGCCTACAGTGATGCTTCTTTAGATACCCTCGGCGGTACGGGGCTGCAGTAGAAAAGGAGTTGTAATCCATGCTAGTACTAGCGTGCGTAGTCCAGTGCTTAGCGACTATTTCTCTGAACCGAGCAGTTGTGAGTTCCAATCTTGACATGCACGCTACTGGAAAGGGTTGCAGTCCTTAGGACGGGACGTTAAGCCGTGGTCCATTGTTAATTGTGCTTGACGAAAAGAGCCAGGGGAATTTCATCGGTGCAATAAAATTGTACATAGCATCTGTCTCCTCTGCCACGGCCAGTGGAAGATTAGCTCTTTTAGTGAGCATAACTAGTTCGATATTACTTTCTTTCGTTCTTTCACTACCCATGCTGATGATAATGCATGAGCAATCCCCTGATTTAACCACGGCAAAAGGCGAGAGCATTTTGAACTCGCCCATAAACATTTTTTTAAAGATAACATTGGGTGTCTGCAGGTAACGGTATACAGGAAATTAAGATTTTCTAGCCTGATGGTTCGTGTGAATACTCTGCCATCCCTTTGTGATAACCGCTCTAGAGGAATGCTAATGGCCACGTGTGCCATCGCCCACATGGTAACAGGCACGTCACCCGCAGTTGAAAAGCCGTCCTATTTGCAACAACACTACCCGAGTGAAAGCATCGGACACAAGCAACGCTGGTAGGTTCTAACATCGTTGTTGATCATTTCATAGGATATGAACGCCAGCAGATTTAATCTTTGCAAGATTGGTGTTAAACAGTACCTAAATGTGCGGACAAGATTACTATATCAATTTCGTTGTACGCACGTTAACATGCTATGGGAGAGAGTGAGAGTGACGTTTAACCTAGTCATAACTGCAGCTACAAAGTCAGCACCATGGACAGGGAGAGCCTAGTGTGTCGTCTGGTCGTATATTGGAGATATCCGGGGTGTAGAAGGATATGAAAGACAGCTGTTAGTTGAAAGTTTAATAACGATTGCATTATCTTAGCGACTCTTTTGTGCAATATCCATGTTGTAATAGAAATGCACATCAATAAGATTGTTGTAATCATATCTGACATACAATTATTATTATTTTTAGACCGCAAGGCCGTTACTATATCATACAGATTCATACAACTTGTCAATAGGTTGTAGCTTTTTTACTCTTGGGACGATCTCGGAACATTGATCATCATCCTTGCTATACAAATATCCAGCATATTGTAGCTACGTACGTCAGTGTGGCAGGCGTAAGCTACGTACATCAGTGTTGCAGGCGTAGCCATGTTTTGCAACATGTTGCAATCCAGACCGACAGTGGCGCCCGACACAGTGATAAGGCGTGTAGCAGTCTGATTTGTTTCATAGGGCGGCTGTCGTGATTCCGTCTGATATTCAGCTGTACGTCTTACCTGGGCCACGATAACGTTCGATACGGGCGTTCTAGACGGGGTGATATTTTGGGTTATCACACGGGCTTGTATCATTTGGGCTTCCATATTATTATCCGAACGCACTTCGAGTGCGCCGCTGTCTCACTCGATTTACACACCCAATTCGGACTTTGTGATTATTGTTTTCGCAGTTTGATGACAGCAAATTGTCTACACTTCTGGATTATTTCGCACCGAAATGTGTATTTTCTTAGGTGTGTATGACTTAAAAATACAACATTGTCAACACGGTCTATTCCGTATCACCCTCCGTCCCAGGTTTTGTTCTTCTTTAACCCTCAGAACGCCACACATAATGTACAAAGGAATGCCTTGTCATCCGTTGGGTACTGACAATAGAAGGTACTGAGGCAAGTCCTATTATCGTTGTATCAGGGCAATACAAAGGCGCACTGGAGCCCAATCTCTAGTGCCTTTTCGTGCGCACTTTCCCCAATTTCTAACAGTAATTGGCTCCCAGAGTGTCCAGAGCTACGGCATTGTACAGAGAATAATTGGTCATTTACAACCGCGAGGGACCTTCTGCCCATAATGGCCACAAAGTGAACAAAGAGAAGCCCATAACTTGAGTGTTCTTTCCCAGCTAAATGCAGCATCTAGCACGAGCAGGAAAATCGTTTTCATAAATTCCTTTTCCAGATTCAGTTCTTTATTGTGAGTGTCATCCTCTTGATGAATCTTTCTGCTGGTTAGCAAGGCCGGTTTGAATGACTAGGGTTCGTGTGGCGCAACGGCAGGGTGTTCGGCCAGGAACCAAGCGGTTTCGGGTTCGAATCTCCCTGACGCCACCGATGTTGTGCCCTTGGGAAAGGCACTTTACACGACTTTCCTCTCTTCATGCTGGTGTAAAAATGGGTGCGCTGTTAAAAAAAGATATGAAAACTTGAGTGCAGTGCCACGTCGTCGTCCTTGTCTGTCAAGAAAAGAATTACGTGTACACAAGTGTACATAATGACGTCTACACATGCGTGCACACTAATCGGCAGAGCTCCGTGCCCTTTCCCGGGATTTCCGCCCTCGCAGCCTCCCCGCTGGCGGCGCCGGAGTTTCTGTGGGCTCAACACGTGTCCGCCGTAGATAAGGACCCGTTAATACAACTTACTCCGATAACGGTAAAAGAGCGCGAAGCCTTTTGCCATGTTTCAGATAGCCGAGGGTTTGAATAGCTCATACTTGACGCTGGTGTGTAACGCCGAAGGGCGGAAATACCGGCTATACTGATGCAGATAAGGATGCTTTGTGGTCGCAGTGAAAGGGTTCTAGTCTGCCTGACATAGTTTACACAATCTGCGGGTTTAGATACTACTGCCAAATGTTTTGTGGTCGTACGTAGGAAAGCAGCCATGGCCTATCTCACACAACTTGCGCAATTTTCATCAATAATACGCGTGCGACAACGTGGCATAAAGTCTTCTTCTCATAATATGTTTCATTTCTCGATAGTTTCTCAGTGCCTGTCCGTTTTTTGTTTGGTTGGAGGGTCTCTTTGTTGGTTGGTAACCGAATAGATATATTGAACGTTTGGCAAAAACAGCTTTTAATTTCGTAACTACACGTAGAACCCGCTATAGTGATTTTGTTTGTGTGTTTCAAATCCTAGCCAAATTTCAGATCCTAGCCATATTCTAGTTCCTAGACATATTTCAGAATTGACTAGAGTTTCAGATCCTAGCCATGTTTTAGATTCTAGTCATATTTTTTTATTTTAGCCATATTTCAGATCCTAACTACATATTTCAGATCCTAGAAATATACTACTATGATATTAGCTTCACAAAATAAGTTCCTCCCTAAGTGTTTTTCCAGTGCAGCACCAACCCGCATCACGAGTTGGAAACAAGTCTCGCGTTGGGAACGAGTCTCGCACGCCCAATTTGTTTCGGGTTCAATCAGATGAAGGCTTCTGCGCAACAAGCCCCCCTAGGGCTGCATCAATATGCATGGTGTGTTCATCGCATGACTCCATGCACCCATAGGTCTGTCCCACAGAGGCCGGTTGAAGGCTGCAAAATGTTACGCATCCTCGAAATAACAGCTGATGAAAATATACCTGTCCCTTTTGGGACGCAATGTCTTTTATATGAGTCCTACAAGGGTTCCCTGACTACACTTGTTGAAGGTCATGTTTCATAAACCAATGGAGGATCAGTGAAGGTTTTGGAGTTTTTGCAAGCTGGGATATCTTGCTAGACTCCCTTTTTTAGACAATTTTTACAAAGACTCTTAGACTGTTCTATTCAGTAATAGATAATCTACCAACCCCTAATATAAGACTCATCCCAGTATTTTTCTAAGACACCTTGTGCGGAAGGAAGTCCCCCAGACGCGTACGCTTTTGATCTGCTGCATATACTCGCAATGTTTCGCTCCCATAGAGCAGTATTGCCTGTCATCATCATCTTGTCGTATTGTCTGTACTATTGCTTGATATATCATATATATATAGCCTATATATCCTAGTTTGTTCTGTAGGCTTAGCACTCTAATCTTTTCAGACTCTGTTATTCCCTGAGTGCCATTACCAGCCTTATCGGCCTAGCGTTTATCGTCTGTGGCAGATCCCACTTTTCGTGCAGTGTGATAAACAGCGCCCGGATCAGTCTGAGTGGCCGAGACTCCAGCTCAGATCGTCTACACGGTCTCCTTTACACCGGATGGGAACCGTTAAGTGACAAAAACTGGATTTACATTCGACCTATGACTTGCTATAATATTGAATATGATCCATGATGAAAAAAATATCATTTGAAAGACGACAAAAACACAGAACTAGCAAAATTCACTTCTCTAGCAATGAAATTCTTTTGCACTGCTAGTAAGAGTTATAGTCGCTCAACCCCCCCCCCCCCCCCTACTCAATGAAAATGGGGAATCACCAAATAGTTAGCCTAAAGGATCTCTCCTGGTGGACTGTGAACATGTACCTTTTCATCCTTCGCTAGGATAAAGTGACTTGATAGCTTATAGGCATGTAGCATAAGACCATGGGCGTGTAATGTAAAACACACACATACAATAATTTAGCATTAGTTATACAAATAGTTTATCAAGAGATTCAGAGATTTACACATAAGAAACCATATAACATATAAAACGGCATTGCAGCCAATGATAGCAGTAGTCCACTGTATTTTGTTGCTGCAATAGTCTGGACACTGTGCGGCTGCAATCAGTCTTTCTTCAATTCTCTCCACTTTGCCAATGATACCTTCTTGACAATGTACAACCGGCTGAAAAACGCAGTCTTAGTTGCAATGTATCAAACGGTACCTACAACTGAACACTGCAGCACTTGATATACAGATCCATGGGACGCAATGACGCAGGCTAAAAAAAACAATTTGCTAAAAGGTATGCCATAAAACTTGGTTCGTCTCCGTCCCAGCGACTATCACAATCCCACAGATGTACCTACACGGCCGTTCGTGATGAATTACATCCATCTGCACAGCTACACGAGTGTTTAACAGCCCCCACGGTGCCCGTCTAAGTAGCTTTCCTTGTTGTAACATCCGATCCAGTCAAATGTGGCGCACTGAAGGTGGAATTTACACCGCAAACAAATCTTCCGCGGATGACCCTAGGCGACCACTGCCTTTTATTGTGCGTGCGATCCGGTTGGATCATGGCAAGAAGGTCGTGAGTTCGAATTGCGGCGGTGTGTCACTCACGCGACTTGCACAACGCTGGAAATCGTTGCAGTCCTTGGAAAAGGCAAGCTGAGGTCACTGTTTATGGTACTTGTCGAGAAGAGTTGGGGCGATTTTTTCAGTAGATTGGACTCGTGTAACCATTGACTTCATAATTGTAATATCATGCAAAACGGAAGGGTACAATTGAAGAGACAACAAAACACACAAGGCGTGGAACGATTCGTCTTTAATCTATGAAATCCGTTGAGCGCTCTGTCAAATTTCGCAGCGAGTTCGTCGATCGCCCTAGTGGAATGAGGGTGTACACAGTTGTATATGATACGTTTATGAAGGTTAGACATCCAGGTAAACAATGTATGAAGACAATTCAAACTCTACAACTGGAGAAAATTCGTAGACTTATTTCCGGACGTTTCGAGTGAAATGATGGGTGTCACTCGAAACGTCCGAAAAAAAGTCTCTGAATATCATCCAGTTGCAGAGTTTGAATTTATATGGTGTATATGATAGTCTACAAATGAGTCTATCGCGAACCGCTAGTTTTTCATCTGAATCAGTATAAGTGTTCCGTCCCACGCCGAAAACGGATCGTTCGCCGGTGACCCGAAATGCCTTCTCCATTTGATACACGCTCACGCTCTGTAGCAACACGCCGGTTAGGTGGGTTGGACCCCCATTCCACTATAGCTGCGCTCTCGCTGAGATCTATATCAAATTTGTATATATAACCCTTGACTCCATAGCAGAAATATCACGGAAAACGTGAAAGTATAATTGAAAAGACTACAAAACAGACAAGCGTAAAATGTTTCTTTTAAATTTATGGCTTCTGTTGAGCGCTTTGTCAAATTCAAGGTCG
The DNA here is from genome assembly GCF_035083965.1 of Branchiostoma lanceolatum. Lineage (NCBI taxonomy): Eukaryota > Metazoa > Chordata > Leptocardii > Amphioxiformes > Branchiostomatidae > Branchiostoma > Branchiostoma lanceolatum. The sequence continues at coordinate 1,564,805 of NC_089729.1, read as the reverse complement.
CAGCAAGAACGGCGCCCTGGTGGATTGAGAGTCTATGTGATACGTTTATGAAGGCTTGATATCCAGGTAACCAATACATATGATGACAATTCAAACTCTACAACTGGATAAAATTCGGAGATTATTTTCTGGACGTTTCGAGTGAAGTGATGGGTGTCACTCGAAACGTCCGGAAATATATCTCCGAATTTTATCCAGTTGTAGAGTTTGACTTGTCTTTATATGGTGTATATGACAGGATAGTCTGCCCATGAGTCTATCGCGAGCAGCTACAGAATGGCTCTCCATCTGAATCAGTATAAGTGTTCCATCTCACGCCGAAAACGGATCGTTCGCCGGTGACCCGAAATGCCTTCTCCATTTGATACACGCTCACGCTCTGTAGCAACACGCCGGTTCGGTGGGTTGGGCCCCCATTCCACTATAGCTGCGCTCTCGCTGAGATCTATATCAAATTTGTATATATAACCCTTGACTCCATAGCAGAAATATCATGGAAAACGTGAAAGTATAATTGAAAAGACTACAAAACAGACAAGCGTAAAATGTTTCTTTTAAATCTATGGCTTCTGTTGAGGGCTTTGTCAAATTCTAGGTCGCAGCAAGAACGGCGCCCTAGTGGAATGAGGGTGTATGTGATACATTTATAAAGGCTTGATATCCAGGTAACCAAAACATAAAGACAATTCAAACTCTACAACTGGATAAAATTCGGAGATTATTTTCTGGACGTTTTGAGTGAAGTGATGGATGTCACTCGAAACGTCCGGAAATAAATCTCCGAATTTTATCCAGTTGTAGAGTTTGAATTGTCTTTATATGGTGTATATGATATAATAGTCTGCCAATGAGTCTATCGCGAAGAGCTACACAATGGCTCTCCATCTGAATCAGTATAAGTGTCCCGTCTCACGCCGAAAACGGATCGTTCGCCGATGACCCGAAGTGCCTTCTCCATTTGATGCACGCTAACGCTCGGTGAGCAGCACGCCGGTTCGGTGGGTTAGAGCAACTCTGAGACGTCGAGGTCGTGAAGTAACCCTCAAGACGTTCCGCGACGTGAGGACTTACTACGGCTCAATTAATCATATACTGTAGCGTGTGGGTCCTGTATCATGAAGAAGAAGAACTTTATTGCGCGACTATTGTAGCAGGTACAAAGTATGGCAATGTACGGGTTGGTTGTATGTTTTGAGAGCACGTCGTCAGAACGTAATGCATATACAGTAATTAGCCTGCTATTTAAACCTGTCATAACTTCCGAATCTCTTTTGTTCTCTTTGGTCAACGTTGGATCGGAGTAACAGCCGTCGCATAAGATGTGTCTTTGGACACAACTAAATGAACCTATATGCGAGATATTATCCATAAATACGCGAACACGACCTTGATTAAACGCTTACGTTCTGCCGACATGCTTCTTTTAAGTGAACGCGTTATACCACAGTGAAACGCACCGAATGCGGAAGTAACTATGCCACAGAAGTGCAGAAAAAAATCAAGGGAAAACGACCTGATTAAGAAGTCAAATTAATGAAATAGATTTCGTTAAAAAAACGCCGGCAGGATAAGGGTTAATATACTTTGATGTTGAGGCCAATTTTGAAGGTGGTTGTTGGCCAATGAATATACATATGTATAAACTCAGAATGGGGAAAGTACAAGGATGGAAAAACCTCACCTAACTCACTTTGTCAATATAGATCTTATAAAAAGCAATAATTCTAGTCCATATGATGTACAGCATACACACCAAAAATAGTTACTCAAGCAGCTGGATAAAATTTTGAAACAGGCAGACGTTCCAGACAGCATCCGCTGTTTTTAGTCAGTGACGAAGGATAGGACTGGAGAACCAGGTTTTATACCAAAACTCTGAATAGATATGTTATACAGCATACATATTTTCACATCATTCACTTTAGTATCCAAATGAACAGCCTTACTCATAAAGCGAATTACTCGCTACAGAAATCAGCCGAACATAAATCGTAGGTATAGTTGTCATATTTGCCAATTTCTACTTTTTATTCAGCCTCTATTTTTCTAGACTTTCTGATGGATTTATCAGGAGTTTTATGGATTTATCATCAGGAGAAATTTTCAGTCGCCAGTCTCACTACCGCCCTCCACCCACACACGGCACACTCAAACATGACTCACACTCATGGCCGTGAACTTTTACTTGTTATTGGAACGTTCCCTGCAGTTGAAACTATTTTCGAAGCCCAGTGTTATCGCTTTCTCAGCAGACCCTGAGTGCAACGATACGAGTGAAAGTGTTTGATTGAAGCACGGTGTCGTCAAGTCTCAAGTGGCTGCACTTTGCAACGGTGAGTATCTCTCGATCCGTCCGCCCACTTAACCCATTTTCAAATCCATACTCACCTCCAGAGGAGTGTGCTCTGGTTCTGCTAATAATGTTTTTGTGATTCCGAAAACGTAATCGTGCTGGCAACTTGACATTGACCTTGGACTAGGCATCAGTTGCATTATACAGCATCAATATTCTGATACCCCCCCTCGAGTACCCTCCAGATAAATCACAGCCAGGTGTTATATGTTATATTACAAATAACCATTGGACAAACTTCAACTTGGCGGCTCTTATGAAACCTTAGGTTGAGCTTGAAAATTACCTTTGCAATGTATTTCTGGATACTTCGTACTAAGTTCGCCAGCTTAAATTCTCAGAAACTTTATTTTCTACCTGCTTTGGGTCAAAAATGGACTTTGTCTTTGTCAATCATCCCATTGCTCAGAACAGCAGAGCGCTATTCCACAGGTAGTGGTTTGTGTATTCAACTATCATTCTCTTTCCAAAATGCTAAGTGCTAGGCATAGAAAGCGTTCTGTAAAAGTCTAAAGTCTTTGGTATAATAATATCTATAACGGTAACACTTTGCAATGGTGAAGAACTCTCTACCCGCCATCACACTAAAGCTGTTAGGAAGGACACACAGGAAGGAGTAAGAGAAAGTACATTATCTACTGTAAATGCAGAAATGTTCGCGGGGATTTGATTTTGCGGTAGGGAGAAAATGGAGCGTGGTTTTGAGTTCGCGGTTGAAACAATACAACAGTACTACAGTCAATGGAACGTCTTTTCGCGGTGATTTTAAGTTCGTGATAAAGACTTCACCTTAACAACCGCGAACATAAAACCACCGCGAACATTTCTGCATTTACAGTATCACAGTAACACTGTGAGTACCTCTTGATCTGCCTACCCTCTGTAACCTTTAGTAGGGTTACGTTGTGAACATCATTACGCATCCGTAATTGGGCGCCTAGGGGGGGGGGGGTATCTTATGGCAGTTGGGTTCGCAGTCACGCAGCTAACATTCCCGAGAAACTGAGGGCACAGAGCAAGAAGCGAAAAGGAGGATATCTTTTTCGGAGGTAAAAGGACCTACTGTCTATGCATTGTGATTTCTGAGTAGATGAGCAGATCACGGGCTTTGCAAGAGAGTGTTACTGCGGTCTCTGGCGTTCAGTGGTTAACAACCCCGTCTCTCGCTCGGATTATCGTGAGGTCGATCACAACGACTTTAAGTAAGCTGATCAGGAGATAGATATGTCTGATCGCGCGTCTAAAGAATTTTGTATAAGATTGAAAGCTGAGTGCCAGATGGCGTGTGACAGTAACGTCGTGAAGATTCAGGTACATTGAAGCTGTTGTGATTCCTGAATGACTGTGTAAGGTAGATGACAGACTTCGCAAGAGAGCATATTATATGGCAGGTTACTGCGGTCTCTGGCGTTTGTGGTCCTGTGGTTAGTAACCCCGCCTCCCGCTCGGATTATCGTGAGGTCGATCACAACGACTTTATGTAAGCTGACACAAGAGGTAGATAATGTATCAAATTGAAAGTTGAGCCTGATGGCTTGTGACAGTGGATCCGGAGTGGTAAGGATTCTGGTAACGTTACATTGAAGCTGTTTGAGTATCCTCTGACCCTGTGCCATCCGCTCTTTCTCGTGTAGGCTGGCGGAACTAGTACAACCACTCTCTCTTCTCTAGTGAGCTGTATGTTTCTGATTATATCTTTGGTGATGATGTATAGCTACACAGACGGACACGTTAACCGTGTAGCTCATTCCTACCAGCAGCCGGCCTTCGGAGATTGAGATGATCATACTTTACACGTTGCCAGCCAAAAATGCTGCCTTGATGTAGGCTAAAACCTATTTGCCCGAAGACTAATGGCAAAGGTTCACAAAGCGACAGTAAAGTCAAGAGGTAAAGAAATGTAGACATTCTTAATTTCTTTACTGGATAGATGTTGAATTATTCTTGGTAGGCAGTGGCTAATGAACAGTCTCATGTTTTTGACGATAAGTGGGTTTTGGGATTTTAAAAGAAATGTGATCTTCTAGATGGTGAAAGACTATATGCGAATGGCATACTATAAGCGCCAAGCATATGTTGGAATGTAAAATCGTGACGTGTTTCCAACTCCCCGCTTTTGTTACATTTGGCCTTCCTAACGTCGGTGTTCCAACATCCCGTGTCTGAGGAGAGCCACACCTCGAGCACGTAAAAGAACCCACCACACTTATTGAAAAAAAAGAGTAGGGGTTTTTCCCAGTCTGAGTGGATCATATACATCTGTCTGGATATGCAGCTTGTACTCTTCAGTACAATCCTGGTGTGTTACGCCATGAGGCGGTTTACCGGGTATATACCATACAAACAAATATACTTGGATGTTATCGTATCAGCCTTCGGAAATGACATCAGCTTTTTTATGATACTGTCTGGCTTATATACATGCCGTGCGTGGCCCTAGCTAGACGGATTT